>NC_037597.1:5111724-5411724 GCF_003073045.1 Pomacea canaliculata | reverse complement strand
TCGGTCTGAACATCATTAAATTTGTTGCATGCTCCTGCACGGCTCCCTGGTGCCAGTCACAGCACCTGCACATCCTCATCACTGCTCGTGCCGGATGGTTGGTTTGCAATAAAGATAATACATGTTGGGGTCGTGCTAATGAGGCTACGTCTACCTCGCAGCATGAAAACCACAACTATGAAATGTGAAAACAAAAGCTGCCTGTGACAACAACTTCAAACTGCTTAAATGCTCTTCCAAAGCATAACTCAACCGCCATTCCTTTCTTATATATAAACATGAACGTTCTGCTAGAACAAGATAAACAATTTTTTTAAAAGTTTTATCAGGAAAAACAGTCTTCACACTCGATAAACATAAAATTTGTATTATTGCATTCGTATTAACTGCGGAGCTGGAGACAAAGACATTCTTTTTCAAAAAAGCTGATCATGAGGATGAAAAGAAGAAATACACGTTTGTCGCATTTCTCATGTACCTTACGATTCACTTCTTGCCAATGACAAGTGCTAACATAACAATTTGGTAAAAAAACAAAAAAACAAAAAACAAAAACAAAACAAAAACAAGCTAATCCAGTTCTGTTTTTCATCAATTTCTTCAGTGCTTTGGGTTTGTTCACTAGCAGTTCTACCTCACACATAGTCTAGGAGTCATGTTTGAAGGTTTACGTGCACCCATCTTTTCGGCGATTTAAAAATTCTTCAAATGCTATTTTTCTAGCCCTGTATTTACGTTTAACGCTTACAGTGCGCATACAAAAAAGGATGTGAATTGAGACCAGCTCAGTGTGCATTCGAATTATGCCCGGATGTGTATTGTGCAGTTACATCCACCCGGTGCTCACCAGAGCTCATCAGATCAAGTTCTGGCCATGTCCTTCGACATAACAAAGTGTAGCACACATTTATAAACAACTGATAACGGGCAGACCTGCGATGATATATTCGACATCACAATGGCAACATTAAAAAACTATTAAATTTTATCAGACAAAACCAGCAACATCAACACACACACAGAGATGAGAGCGAGAGAATATTTGCTACCGTTAATGGTCTGTGCACGCACAATTTTTCTCGAGTGTGGTTTGCATGTGTGCGCTTGTTCGTAATCATTTCATGCATCTCATTAATCAAAATTGGAAATGATTCCTTTTATCAACTCTTTTTTAAAAGTGCAAAAAAAAAAAAAACACAAAAAAAAACCAATTCAAAGACCAGAAATGAGCGGACGCGCACCCGAGTGCGGTACCCGGTGTAAACATAAATCGCAGTCCTTTCAACAGACTCTGAAGAATATCTTGGGCGCCACCAGCTTGACCGCGCGTGTCCCCGCCATCTGGTGACGGGGACCCTAATCAAGAAAGAAAAAGATTTTCATCGTTTTACTCACCATTTGTCCCAAACCTCGACATGCAGGGTACATCGTGAAAAATATTGTCTTAAGGATGTTTGTTGCTGGACGACTGTTGATTCCATGATGGGACAGGGGCGTGACCAAAATACACCTGACCGTTCTTTCAGTTTTTTGTTTTTTGTTTTGAGTGATTTGTGCTCCCCACGTGAGTGTTGTCACACATCACCTCATTCACGAAAATCGGATTACAACACTTTTTGTCAGCTCTTTATTCTTTTCTTTCTTTCTGTGTATGTGTGTGTCCACGCGCGCGCGTTGCTTGCAAGGGTAGATGCTAAGATGAGTTATCAGACATTTCTAATTTTAAAAAAAGCTCAGAGACAACACAAAGAAGTTATCCCTGTGGTATTGTATTTCGCATGAGAGATTTAATCAGTTTTTTTACATCATTCAATAAAACAAAAATAGCAACCAATATAGTACTCACGTCCTTACAAGCGCCTGTACAAATGATTGATCATACAAACAAATCCATCATTTCTTTTTTTTTTTTCAAAAGACAAGGAAGGTGGAAGGCTGGAACAAACACTGGACACCCTTGGCAACAGGGCAGTGCATGAACACTGATAAGTATACGAAGGCAGACACCATGAGCAGAGAGTTCCAAATCAGTTGATTCATTTTTTTTTCAAAAAGTGTATCAAGGTCTATTTACCGATAACGTAAACCACAAGCAGTGCCGGAACCGGAAATACATCGTGACGTCATTACCCCAGTGCAGCCAATCCCATCGCGTGGTTTCAATTTTTAAGCTCAAAACTAGACCAATCTTCACAGTCTGTGAATTCCCCAAACCAGTTAAATTAAAAAAAAAAAAAACAAAAAAAAAAAAAAAACAGTCACAAATGTCAGGTTTTAAACAGTTTTATGTCTGTCGTGCACAGGGTCACGACAGAACAGTTGATGCGCGCGCAGACCGGAACTGCCAGATGGAAATTTACGGGGTTGCCAGCCAAGTCTCGAGCCTCCAAACAGACTGCTGTGGCAACAGAAGGCGGCAACGTAAACACACTTGCGCTCACAAACATCCGTACACTAAAGAGGGTTTCTATTGACCACCACCCGGAAGGTGTGGGGTGGGATGATAAGGCGAGACACGTCTGCATTACCAACACGTTTGCTAGAAGACAACCACGATACAAGATGGCGGCTCAAGCACAATGAACGCATGCACACTTCCTTCAGAAGCACAACAATAATCACATTTTTCTTGGTAATTGTACCTTTTGACCCAAAGCTTCTTTGCTACCATTTAACCGCAAAGGACAAAAAAAAAAAAAAAAAGCTTGCAAACGGTTTTCAGGTCCTAAACCTGCAACCATGATACAAATCAATAAATGCACAAGATTAATCTGAGCCCAAGCACCTTGAATCTTTTGAATACATTGTCCAGTAGATGCACAGAGAAAGAGAGAGATTAAGACAAAAACAAAAACAAACAAACAAAACTCGAACTCGAATAATAAAAACACTTGTGAAAATGCCAAAAGCATAAAGCACAAAGAGGCGGAACTAAGCCGCATTGAAGGTGATCCTACACCAGACCGTTGAACAAAAACTCTCCCTATAACTGTCTTAGACAAAGTTTGGCATAGTCTACCTGCTGCTGCGATTTCTGCAAAGCAGAACTTGTTTACATTGTCAAATTAGAAACAAAAAGTATGTTAGTTATCAATATTGATCTCATTATCTTAACAAAACCCTATTTTCAAAAAATAAAGCATGTGTTTCCAAATGACATAAGTAATCCCACTAATAAATTACACGGCGCCGCAGGTCGTCTGCCAGCCGAGAAGCGTTGAAAGCTTTGAGAATGGATGACTGGAGAAGGACGAAAGTGGAGCCAACGAGCCGGACAGAAACTGGATGCAACACTTTTTTTTTCTTTTGTTTGGCACCGACTTCGACGACTGCTGTTCTACGTTTGTGCAAACAGCCGAGTTGCTAGCTCTACAAAGCTTGTCCTCGGTCATTCTGTCCAAACTAAAGACTTCATCAAAGCCTCAACCCTAACCCAAATCTTAATCATAATGTCGAGCTAAACACGTTCACACACACACCAATAAATAAGAAAGGGTGTGTTTACAAAAAAATAAGAGCTATTCCCCACCCCTACCCAAAAAACCCCAAAACAAAACAAAACAAAAATCACCAAACCCCGTGCCTGCAAATTTCGAATTTAAAACTACTCGCTTGACTATAAACAGGACAAATTAAGAAGACGGTATGTACATCCGTGACAGAAAATCAAAGTTATGAATTGGACAGGTGAGGCGGGACTGCGTGTATCGGCTTACATGTGTCACAAGCACCTCTGCCGGATTCTAGAGTTTTGTTGTTTTTTTTTTTCCTCATGCACTTAAGGGCGTTGGTTTGATCACGTGACCTCGGGCAGGGTCCGGATAGCCTACTGGCGGTGTCTGGGAGCAGAGGAATGGGAATGTAAAACGTGGATCCATTGCCAACTCTATCCCCCTCGGGAGTGAAAAACCGAAAGAATGAACAGCTTTATGTCGGAGTTAATTGAGCAACAGTGCGCCAGGTGTGTACGCATTACGCCCTCTAAGGTGTACAAACACTTAAGCTGAACTTAGACCTAACAAGCAGTTTCTGGGCGGGTCATGTGATGAGACTAGAGTTGCCGTTTTCGCCAACTTTCTGGCCTTCCTGCCCTGCAGGGTGAGGATTTTCATGTAAGCATCGACACAGAGTATCAAGCAGCGATGCGACTGAAAGTTCTGAGGTGATGGCAGTTGAGCTGAACATTGAGGGATCAGGTGGAAGGGGAGAGACTTGGCGCCGTGATAAGAGTTCAGGTTCCTCATGAAAATGTCCACAGCGAGCTTGAATACGATTGGTCAGTCAGTCTACATCACCTTTCCCAAAAATACTCGTCGATCACTGTACCACTTGTAAAAAAAGACACCCAGATATTCCTTCATTAACTGTGTGTCAAACACGAACCTAGGGCTTACCATGTCGAGAAGAATCGAGAAAGTAATGTCGACAAGCTACAAGATTTGGCGTGTGCGTCCAGAAAGATCATAAATCGTTCAAAGAACGTGCGCCGTTAAAATACATACAAAGGCTTCACATACAGGACGTTGGGCGAGTCAAAATATTTGCTCTTTAAAAGGGCGACAGCCTTTTCTGGTGACAAAACGAGTATCGACACGCTCCACGACATTACTACACTACTGTGTGCGCCAGGTCTTGCCACTCCAAGGTTCTCGTCACTTTAAATAATACAAAAAAGCATTTGTGCTGCTGCCAAAAACAATCTTGCAGACCGTCACCTGTTGTCAACACATGATATTCAACTCACGGCTCGTCGAACATAACAAAAATATCGGACATTGTCACGGGACACCAACAACAGTCATCTGAAGCATTAAGGAAGGGGCCAGGCGGGAGGGGTCGGCAAAGAACAGTCAAGCATCTGAGACCGAATACCTACCCCCACCACCCCCTGGTCTGACTTTGGCTGCAAATCAAAGGCTTGTGTCACGTGACTACGACACCAGGAAGTCTCAGTTTGGCACAGGAGGGCGCGAACAGCTGAGTGGAGCGTGAGTTGACGGAGAAAGGGCGCAGAAAAGAAACCAACCCCCAAACTAACAACAGCAATCTTCAACGAGCTCTAGCAAAGAGAAAGTATAGACAATCAGTCGGTGAAGCAAGAAGAAGTGACCACAAGCTTTGCAAATCAAAACACACCCAGCACTCATTGACCATGAAGTGTTTAGCATCCAACATGTCCCTCGCTGTCATCTTTGTAGTGACTGCCTTTCTGGAGACTTCCCTTCTCAAGTCACAACACTATCTACATTAAGTAAACCATTAAATAACCTGAAAAATATTGTACAATTGTAAATATAACATACGTTCTTGAAATCAACAAGAATTTACACATTTCTTTGAATACAAAGTTAATTACACAATCAGACCCACCACCCCTGTTTGGTTTAAATCGCATAGTCGTGACATCACAATGATTGTCTCAAGCACAGCTCGAACCCTTCAGCAAAATTCCAACCAACCAAACAACAAAACCATTCGAGACAAAAAGCTTCTGAACGAAAAAGGACAAACACGGACTGGGTTTTGGTTTTAAAGATCACCTGAGTACAAGTCAGTCGGAGCGCACGGACAAAGCACTGGGTGATGACAGTGACAGCAAGAAAGAATATGGTCATGTAAGGCAGCGATGAGGTGTGGCGCCTCCTTCTCCCTCCCTCTCCACAAAACAAGACGACGACGGAAGCGGTCATTGCAGGAAAAAGCTCACAGCCACTGGCAAGCTCCCAGTAATCGTGGGCGAGGTTAGCAGCCAAGGACTCCTTTCTTCTGTCAGGTGTAAGCAGCATCTTGCACCCAGCATAGTTTATCTGGACAAAGAGGAGGGGAGTGGACCAGTACCACCACCGCACACCTGGGAACAGAGGCGAAACAGCTCAAGGTCTGGGTGTGAGGTTGACGCCATGCGCGTCGTATTTTAGACCCGTGAGTCTTCCCGCCCTCCTTTGTCTTGAGGACCGTTTGCCGAGTGTCTTTAATGGTTACAGGTGTTCAAGCCATTCTACTCCCTCCGTCCCCAATACTGATCGTTAAAAAAAAAAAAAAAGACACGTCTCCCCACCCCTCTCAACCCATTTAACTATTACTAAAATGCTGCGCCAGCTTCCGGAACCAACGGACCTCATAACCTGGACACTGACACTTAGCCTGTTTACCTTTCTTGATCCATTATCATTAAGCGAAACTGCAATGATACTAAAGAGAGAGCGGGGGAGGGGGAGGGTAGGCGAGGGTGTTAGTGAGGGAAAGGGTGAGAGAGGGGGCTCTACACGAAAGCTTTTGCCTGACGCGGACATTTTTACACCCACCCTTCTTTACAGTACATTCCACGTGTTTGTAACGCGTTACACAAACGTCACCGCGTCACTTGTGACGCCGCACGATTACGTAACTAATGCCAACCGCCGGCATGCCTGCACGTCACTGCAGTACGTATCGTATCCTGTAAGCACCAGAAACAATCAAAAGAAATCTACTCTTCCAATTTCAAAAATCCCGGAAGAGGAAGAATCTACTCTGTGAATTTTAGAAAACCCTGAAACTAGAGGGTTAGACCCCTAACGCTCGAGCCGGTGGTCTCAATTCCGTCAGACCCAACAACACCAACGACAACGACCGCACGACAGAAAACAGCAGACGTTTGACAAAAGGGACAGCATGATAATTTGTTCAACTTCTGATTACACTTCCTTTCTCTCCCCCCCTACCACAATTTTATGTGTTTACAAACAAAACATCCGACGCTTGGAATAGTAGATTGAATTTTTTTTTTTTTTAAAAAAAAAAACCATTGGTGCAGCATGCTTATAGGCAGCGCGTGCTTGTAATCGATGTGGACATGAACAGCGTGCACTGTACTTCCCAGAATCCACTGCTGCAGTCTTCCTCTGTCAAAGCACATTTTGCTGATCTCGTCTAATAAACCCTCGCACAAGACTCTTACCGCAGCGATTGAGCAAGTATTGATTCAAAACAATCAGCACTACCCTTCCCGTTCATGTCTCCGAATGATGAATCTGAACCTCCTTATCATGAATGTCTTCTCTTTTTCACAGCATGACAGTAAAAGCGTTTGAAAATTTTCTTTCCAGTCAGCAGTACAAGAATTATATGACACACTGGCCTTTCAAATATACACATCTATACTGTCTATTGCAGTGTCAATTTAACTCTCCTCATGTGTCTCTCCTGTCTGCAGACAGCAACACACGTGCAGTCATAAGTGCACAACTTAATAATCCTTCCTTTGGGCATTGTCTTCTCATTTTTTTCTTCCTTCCTGGGCAAAAAGATTACAGAAAGTACTTAAGCACCCCTGATCTCATTGTGAATGCAGCCCCTTGACACCAAAAGCCATGATAATTTCTGGCATATGCTCAAAACTTGAACCTTCCGTCTAATTTACACTTTGGAAACATGGCTGGTAAATTTCTGAAAGCACTTGTGACAACAACAGTGCAAAGAAGTTATATGTACAACAAAACAAGTTGCATTAACAAACCTGCACAAAGCAGAAAAACATGTAACATCATTATGTTTTAATTTCTTATTTGCATGAATCATGGGTCTGCATCTTAACCAAAGAGCAACATTCAGCATCAAAAACGAAAAAGTGGTGCGCGACATCATCCTTATATAAATGGTATGATACAAAAAGAAAAAGGTTACTGTACACATAATTAAACAGCAGTGATTAGTTTAAGTGGTGGTGATGGCAAAAGGAACAAAGTATGAACAAAACCTTGCAACAAGCAATTCATAATTACATTCTATATTGTGGTGACATGGAAATCGGCATGAAGAACAAAGCCCACTTCACAGATATCTTGCTTGGCATACAGGAAGCTATAGGAAGTATGTCTCGCTCTATGAACTCAAGCCGGTAGCATGCACATGAAAACTGCATCTTCCACTGCAAGAAAACCCCCGACACAATTTTTCACTTGAAAAAAAAAAACCAACAAAAAGCAATGGTTCTTGCTGCTTAGCATGTAGGTCTTCCCTTTCAAACATGTAGCAGTAACATATGAGCATCCGGAGAAGGATAGAGCAACCTCCAGCAACACCATCTTTCTGTGCAAGCTTCTCTGCCAGACGATGTCATCAACTGGATAACACAGCTCAAGACGACATCACCTGCAAAAACAATGCCTACTCCAACAATCTCCACTTGCCAAGAAAAGTCCCCTTATAGCGGCACGCAAAGTGTTGATGAGTTCACAGCCTGATTGCATCAGGCCACTGCTTGATCGTCCAAATAAAAAAATGACATCACAAAGAGTAAAGCTGAATGATGAATCATCTGGTAATACAATCAGATCACAAGAATGCAGTTCAATTTTGGGCAAGGGAGATGTACACAATATTTTGGTGTTTCAGCCTGTATCACCAAAATGCAGTTTACCTTCCCACCAAGTCAGCTGATGGAGATTCTGCCCGAGCTTCTTTGCTTGCTGAATATGTTCTATTGCTGGGTAAGCTCAAGACTTTGGTAAGGCAGATGTCTTTTGGAAAAGCAAATGTAGAAACCTTTGTATTCTTTTTTAAGTAAGTACACGAAATGATCATAATTGCTGATCATAGATGTACTCAGGACAACTTGTGATCACAGCACAGTCAGGAAGTGATATATATATAAAACTGATTCTTTTTCACTCCAGTCAGTTCCAGGTGCAGCACATTCATGCTGTAAGTCTTTTGATGTGCAGCTAGAAACAAAGTCACCTCTGCTCTTCAAATCTTTTTTTCTCATGATGCTAAGGATGTTCTAATTTGTATGCATGCAGCAGACTTTATCATGGCCAGAGAAATCAAGACATCAGCAATGATTTGAAATGTTTGTGTCTTGTTCACCCAGGCACAGCGTGGCACAGGCTAACCTACAAAGCTCAAGGAAGCAAAGAACTTTTTAAATTAGAAGCCCTCCACCTCATCTCTAAACAAAGGTTCCATTGCAGAACTGGCACAGATCAAGGTGTGCTAACACAATGCAAAATTCACAGAACGTTCTTTCAAGGCTTACAACTCAAAAGTAGAAGTGTGCAACAGAAAAGATGCAAAACTCTAGGAAACCTCGCCTACATCCTGCATCACAACATCTGCTGAATTAAGCATCAGTCTGGACACATTTTGGCAGTCAGACAGAACTGGTGTTTCAGAAATGATCGAAGAAACAAATTCATGAGAAATAAGAGGACACTGTGGCTGAGGTGACATCACTGGCTGATTAGCAAGATGTGCTGAGTCTCCATCCTTGTGCAGCAGGTGAGGTGCAACCAAAGGCAGAAAGACTTGCAGTGTCCATGTGTCAGTATGTGTTCTCATGGCCAGCCAATACATACAGGTTGGAGGGGGCCTTAGGATCCTGGGTGGGACGACTCTCCAGACATATCACTCTGCAAGGATTTTAAAAAACAAACAAAAATTGGGTACATAAAATTTACAGCAGGTAAATACGCATCCTATGTATTTTATAAGTTTCTGATTAAAAACTGCCTAAGACATTTTTTTTTTCATTAAATTGGGAGGAAGCCATGAAAGTGATTTGTTAGGGCATTCATAGACATCATGCACACTACAAAGGACAGCATTCAGTCAACAATAGAGCAGATGACATCATGTTGACAAAGATACATGCATGATACAAACTCTTCATTATTCATAGCTTCCAGGGCCACTGAGTGTGCTAGTGACATACCATCTCTCTCACAATCAGACCATCACCCACCCATGAGAGACATAAGGGCAATCTCGTTGCCACACCCATTTAACCCCACCCCCTTCACCCTCATGACAGTCCTGTTTTCTGCGAAGCAGGTGTTGACTTCATAGTCTAAGAGTTATGGGCTCCTGCCGCACTCGAAAAGGTGTCTATATACATCTGTGCACAGAATGTTTTGACTTTATTATTGCATTGCTAAGAGACCTTTCCCCTTAAAAAAAAAAAAGGCACTCATGGTTACAGACCCATCTTCCTTCCTCATTTCTGTAAGATCGCAACTAATGCTGCTGTATTTGCATTTTTTCAAGATTGATGTTATACTTATTTTGTCAATGATGTACATATTTTGTCGATCTGTGACTGATGCTGTAGGTTCAGTCACGCCATGGTGCAGTATATGTTTTGTTCTCATAAATAATGAACAAAGTGGTGGATATCATGTGCATATACTATACATCTAATATTATCGTAGGATGAAGCGAACATGAATAACTTCACTACAGAAACAGCTGGGATCTATAAGCATGTAGTTTGGAAAGAATATGCATTTGCACAGCACCTAAACATTAAAGCATTGTACAAAAATTCTGCTGTATACAATACCTGTCAGAGCCAAGCAAGCGAAATATCCTTGACCTGTCACAGATCTCCTGTGTAACCTGCAAACAAGTAAGAAGCACATCCACAATCACCTGTTCACAACAATACAGTAACATTTGTGTTTACAGTAACTAGTTTGATGAAAAGGTTACTGTGCTACAATAAAACATAAGAACGCTGGGGAGAATTGCAATGAAAACAAGGTGCTCCAAGATACAAGCATATTACTGTCTCAACATTCACAATTTACAGCTTGTCTAAAAATAGCTCACTGAACAAAATGACCTTTCTCCCAAACCCTATATGGTATACGTGGCCTGCCACATATCCCACTTGAATTAAATACCCTTAATTTGGTCAACATGTTGCACCCTTCCTCCCCACTGATGGAGAGAGGTTACACAGATTGTACTATAAAAGTCTTTTGTGTAAATGCTTGTTAACACTCTTGGCTTATTGCAGAATGAATTTCACTCAGTAATTATATCACTCATCTCATAATAATTATCTCCACTAGTTTATGATTAAAGCACACCGACATTTGATTTTTAACCAACATTCAGCCTGCCAATGATGTCAATAGTTCTGGTCAAATTTGTGGCGTATCATTAACAAACAGGGGAAAACAAGAATTTGAATAAGTTCTGGTAGCCAAGATCTGGATAATAAAGTGCAATCTATGTTGTGGAGGGCCATATGTACCACTTAAAGGGATACTCATGCAAGGCTTGTGATAAGGCTCTGGCGATGGTCAAACGTTTCAAAAATATATTTAGTTACAATTACAGAGCACAAGAGCAATACAGGAGAAATAAAGGATTCGTTTCTCACTTAGTTACCACTTATTAGCACTATTTCAGTTGTCGATGTTTATAAAAATTGAAAAAATCCAGTGAAATCGACCCTTGTGTCCTTCCGCCGAGTAAAATCGATAGCTTCCCGAGATGGTCAAGCAGAGGAGTCTTCTTGTGATGTCAGTCTTCTTGTGACGTCAGTCTCTGACAGGAAGTGTCTGTAACTGTATCATTGCGACGATTTGTCATCTGTTTATTCGTATGACGCACTCTGTGTGTAAGGCTTGTGAGGCTCTGTCTTTAGGAAACTGATGAAAAGAAAATTTTGAATCTTTTCCTGTCTTTTCGTGGCAATCGGGTGCAGCACATTCTCGAGGCATGGTTCTCACTATGGGAACCACACGTCATAAGGTCATGTGACGGAGAACGAGACTTCGTGGAAGCAAAACATTCTACTAAAAATCTTCAACGTTTTCCACATAAACACACATATAAATAGACGAGATTCAAATTTATCCTACTCTTTACGCGATTCTAAGTAGTTTTATTTTGCCTTTAGAATCCCTTTAAGTATCCATGCAGAAGCATTGATAGTAGTGGGATGATGTTTGACAATAAAGCTTTGATTATCTGCATTATGTGAATGGTGAATAATCTCTTTTATGCACGTACCAACATGGGAGAAACAGAATGGTGAATCTACTGCTAATGTAATCCTTACAGATTCATCACCTTAATCCAACCTCCACACACACGACCGTCTATACACACAGTCACTAAATCCTATGTGCCTCCTCTTATGGCAGCAATGTCACAATAAATTAGGCCCATGAATAAGTTAGGCAATTAGCATGCCAGGGTCATAATCTGTGAAATAGAATACATGCAGTTTTACCTCATTGCCTTTGAAGCTGCGGCCCTGCATACCATGTTTGTGAAAAGCCAGTATGCTGTCCGGTAGAGTGACTGCAATCATACAGACAGCCATATTTCACACATCCTTTCAGTCTTTAGATGACACTGAAATAGTTCTTCAGATAATACTGTAACAGTTCTTTGGATGACACTGTAGTAGTTCTTTAGATAATACTGTAATAGTTCTTTAGATGATACTGTAATAGTTCTTTAGATGATACTGTAACAGTTATTTAGACCATACTGCAATAGTTCTTTTTCTGCCCAGCATTCAATTTTTCTGCACACAGGCAAATAAATCATTCTTTTAATATTGTGTATCCTAGTTCTTAGTGAAAGTATAGCAATTTCTATGTAGCTGTCCAGAGTGAGTGTTCATCAATGCTAATTGCCTCAGCCAATGAATAAAGTCATATTGTACTGAGTGTGTGCATGTTTAAGCGCATATAATATACCCAAAAAGCAGTAGTATGTGATAATATGCAATGATTTTAAAGAAACTTTTCAGATTAATCAATTATCTCATCACTGCAATCACTACCAAGCTGAAAGAGGCAATTGCTTCAAAACAAGAGCAACCACCATCTCAAAATTCACCAGAAATTATGATTTTCATAATTTCAACAACCTAAATAAATGGTCTACTGTTTCTCCTGAACACAGGTGAGAGCAGCTAACAAGGTGAAAGCCTTCTCAGCAGAGAGGTAGAGGCAGGAAGAAAAAGTCTCAACACAGTGAACAGTCCCAAAATGACATTGACTACACACGTTTTCAGCAACTTTTGTGTCAGGCATAGTGTAACAAAATCAACTCACCAAGTGATTCAACAATGCAGTCAAAATGCAGCTCTGCCTGTTGACGCTTGCTTGACTTAGTTTGCCTGCCATGTTCACTACCTTCACATAGCCTGCCCAAAATATGAAGAACAATCAACAAATGTATACCTAATACTAGCACCCTCAATTACATCATCAGACTTTTTACATTTTGTTTCTCATGCTCAGTGGCTTCAACTACCTGCATTAATACTACTTTTATGCAAACAATTTTACGTCTGAGACTTGACCACAAAAAAAAAAAAGAAAAAAAGCAAATAACTTACAGTTATTGCAGATGACACTTACGGTCATAACAGATGAGAACAGTGTCTTTTTCTAACTGTGTCACATTGATCACTGGAAGCACATCCCCTAGTAACACAAGGTAACAAACAAATCAGACAACAGTCATTTCATTCTCTTCTCCCCACCATTTAAAGAACCCCTCTGTACGATAAGGAGCAACAAAGAAAAGGTAACTTTATCAAGTCACTTTCATAGGAAATGCATGAACAGTATAGTCAGAATCAGTGATATTGGAACTGCAGCCTACATAACAGTTTATTTCAATGTCATTAAAGTGAAAGCAACACCGAAAAGAGGAACATTTCTACTTTGTGCTTCTCCTAAATAATCTGTATATCTCACCTGTAAAATGGTCCTCTGTGAACCAGACTGAACCAGAGTTAAGATTGATGATATCAAACTTCACATGAAATCTGTCTGGTCTGCAGGAAAGAAAAAATGAAAATCTTAGGTAAACTAGAACCAAAAAATGACTCAAGCAGACACTAAAGAAGCATCAAAGTGAACCTTCACTGTAATACAACAGCCACTTACCCTTTCCTGACACCAAGGCAGACCATAGGGTACTCCAGCTCAGGGCTGATGAACATCTCAAAGACATTTGTATGTACCGGAAAAGGGTCTATTTCAAAAGTCTGAAAACATACAGCAAAGAACTCACATGTAAAAGCTTGGCTTCACATCTTTTTTTTGGAGATGGGTGGGGTTACAATTCTGGCAAATGAATCCTGCAGGATGAAGAATGCTTTGCTAGTCAAAATGTTTGTGAACAGATACCAATGCTTACAGAAAAGCAAGATCAAAGAAAGTTGTACAGCAAGACTTCAGAAATGAAGGGCAACAGGTGCCATGTGTGTGTATATATGAGAGAGAGAGTGTGTGTGTATGAGCGCGTGTATGTAAATGCTCCACATAATTTAAACCAAGTATCTCTCTTCTCGTCTTTAACTAATGATAACAAAGAGATCAGACTTTATTCCACACTGCCTTCCAATCAAAAGCCATAGTTAATAAAATGTTCACAAATTCAAACAGACCTACCTTGAGCAGCATGAATTTGTTTAATGGCTCATACCATTGCATCAGCACAATGCCTGTAGGCATGGCGCCACATAGGTAGCGGTACCCATTGTAAGGATTGCGTCCCACACAACATCGAGTGCACCCTCTACTATCTGCAACCTTGCTAGTGGGTTGAAGGCGCCTGGGATGGATAATCAACTTCCCATAAATAAGCAGACTTGCAAACACATTTGTATCCTCAAGAATTAAAAAAAAATACTTAAAACCTGTTATTCATTCCCATGCCTCTCCACCACTTTTGTCTTCTCTAGTGTGTACTGAGCTGTGAGTTTGTATTAAGTGAAATCATATAAATGTTTTTTTCCCCAAAACATTAAATATAGTCCATGATTTTTCTGTCACTTAGAAACATTTTCTTGAGACCACCAGTTTGTGAGGGTGGTACCTACATTCTCTCCTTCACTGCCCTTCTGTCCACAACCTTCCTTAAGGGGTCAGGCACCCACTAAACAGTTAGGTGAACTGGGGCAAGTGTGTTGTGCCTTATAGGTATCAAACTAGCAAATATGCAGACCTTCCATCTTGGACACCATTGCTCTAACCTCTCTGCTATCTCTCTCTACTCAGCTATTTGCTTCTCTGTGTGTGAGGGGAGGAGAAGAGTTAAATGCACAAAAATCTTTTGACAGTTTTTAACCTGAAAAAAGGATATAACAGCAAACTGTATGACACAAAAAGTAAATGCAAAAAATTGATGTAAACATGACAAATATGTGAACAAAACATAACAAACAGCATCTTTTAATTTGTGATGAAAGAAAAAGCTGACAGGATCCATTCAACTTGATACTAGCACTTTCGCAGTCTCTGACACCCCATCCACAACCTAGAAGGTCAGAGTGAGAGCTATGAATGCAAATGACTGTCTCACCGTGGAACTAGTTTTTCTGGAATTTTGTTGAGCTGTAAGGAGAGACGGCTGGTCTGTCTACTGTGCAGCATTATCAAGTCATGTCTGTACAACTGCAAGGTCTTACCTGTACATAAAAATATCCATACACATACCAATCTGCATACAATGTGTTTTGTTAGTACAGCATGCGTAGCATAATGACAACTGCAAACTACAAAACTCATGGGTAAAATTGATCTAACTTCCATTAATTAACCCAGGAGACGAACTAATTCCTGATTCATAAATCACTGAGAAACTAAGTTACCTAATCAGCTGCCAACTGAAAATTCTTGAAAAATTGTGAAATTGAGCATGGGTTGTTTGGTCACAAACAAACAAACAAGATGCTAACAATATTAACTCAGACCCAATGGTCTGACCTTCAAAAAATATCATACAATAAAAATATTAATTTGCCTTTAATTATTAATTTTGCTTTCCTTCAGACACAAAAACAACCAACAGCAACAGGGAAAAAAACATTTGTTGATGGAGACTTTGTGTCTTTTAGCTTTAAGTTAGGAAATCAACAAAAACATTACTATATATCTGTCCCATCATTCGTCCAGTTAATTTAAAAGGTCTTAAAAACTTTGTGTTCATTTCTACTTGAATTGATCAAACATGATTTCTGCCATATTTATTTTCTCCACCAACTTCTGAGAACTTTGTTTGGAAGGATCCCTATCCTATAAATTACCTAAAGGGCATGAGGTTTAATCTGATGCTATGAATCTGGCAATATGGCAAATCTACCCAGTCTGATAGGGTAAATAGAAGGACAAATGTGCTTCAAGAATACTAGCCATCCCAGATATAGGGCATCAAAGTACTATGCAAAATATCTTCAAAGCATAAATACACACCGTAAAAAAGACCATGGATTTTCTTCTGGAAATCTTTATGAGACTTCTGTTATATATTTAAATTTGGCAGACGCATAAAAAAATGCCCAAAACAAAACACTCCCTCCTTCCCCCCCAAAGACCACACAGATGCATTTATATTTAAAGAGTATAAATAACTGTATCCTACACAAGATAGGAATTAAATCCCTTCATAAACAGCCAAGTAAACTTTGTAACAATAACAAGTTATTCCCTACCTGACAAAGACATAAGTACATCTTTTATCACATACAGCCAGGTACATCTTCTAGCATGAAGCTGCAAAAACAGACAGACACAATGTTTTTTTTTTCTTAACTCAAGACGTAAGCATGACTATTTAAAGGAACAGGTTAGTTAAGCATCAAACTGGGCTTCAATGATAGGTGCTGACATTTTGAATCATGTTCAATAAAACCTTTAGCTGCAAAGGAATCATTTATTTATGGATGCAACCAAAACCAAATTTTGGGTTGTTTCATGCAGGCCATGTTCGTGTCTTCTTTCACAAAAAGAAAACAAATTGACTCAAATGCATGACTTGTGTGTGAGAATCTGTAAAAATTCTACATCCAGTCCAGCCATTCTCAGTATAAGTAACACAAAAGGAGAAGCAATGTTTTGCAATGGCATTCTTCTTTCATATACAGAGATTGTTAGTGTGACAGCTTCTTTGATTAGTGCCGTACTGACGTGTGCAGATTCTTCTGTTCCTGCTCGTAACCTTATTCTCTGTCATGCCAGTTTGTTCTCTGGTTCAAAATTCTCTGGCCTAATCTCCAAATCCAACTGCCGATGATCTCATGACCCTACTTTGAGACTGACAATTAACTGTTGCTGTGGATAGTTTCAATGAAGTCACTTGATAACATCACATGGCAGCCTTGTAACACCTGAGAGTGTTTTAGATGGCACTGTAAGCAAATGATTGTTTTGCAACCTAAAATTTTCAGTGCAAATGATTCTGAACGTCAGTATCAAATCATTTAAGTCCAACTTGCCCTCTTTTTTGCCTCTTTAAGGCAAATAAGATGAGTTGAAAATCTAAAAGATAAAATATAAACAGCCATCTGAAAAACAGATGAAAATATGCAAACAGGAACACTCTTCTTGAATAAGTAATTACACAAATTCTTAAAAATGTATTTGGCATTTCAGCAGCAGAATCCTTCAAAATACCATTTTAGTCTTAAAATACAATTTTATGCAAGTCATCACTAAAGAAATTTACATTTTTTGTTTTTTGATAACAAGTTCAAAATGTCTAACATAAATAGGAAGGCTGTGACTAAGTGTAAATAAAATAAACATGACTTGCATACTCACAAGCTCTAGTGATGCTTCATGGATCTCATTCAGGTTCAGGGTGTATAGGCCTTCATTAGCACCAATCAAAATGTATTGATCTGCAGGGACAAAACTTCTTAAAAACTACAGTGATTCAACATTAACATTTTTGTCACTATTTATTTGATACACTCTTATTATAATTTGGATCCTACTCCTCATGTGACAGCTCTGTAAAGATATGAGTACTCAAACATTCACAACATGACAAAATTAGGCACCCTGAAAAAAATACATTTTAACAAATTGTTAGCAAAAAAAACCCTATGGTAAAGTACTACAGAAAAAAGTTGTTCAGATTTCTGACACGCTACCAGTAAACAATTAATATTTTAAGATGTTTTGCTAAAATATCGCTCCTTCAACATCAGGCAGATTTGGCTCATGTTCTAGTCTCCGACATTGATTTTTTCACCTCTGGAGTCTGGATGCACCCAGCTGGCAGTAGAGTTAATGTGTAAGGGACAGCCATTAAACACTTTTGAGAAACAGGCACCCATCTAAGAAAGAGAAAGAAGAGAATACAGTTTATGAACACCATGTTTCTTCATAGAAAGAGTGAAAATGGTTAGTGGACGACAAATGCACATAAATGAAACAGGCAAGGTAAGAAAAATAAATAAATGCACTGATTGAACCTGGATGATCCCGACACAAAGGGAACCAACACACACCAGATTTCAATTTTTAAGTTTTATTTATCATCTGTGGCAAGGAGCTAAAATGTAACATTCTTGTCGAAACATTCTTAGCGGAAGACCATTTATAGATTGACAGCAGACTATACCACTACCAGTGCTTACTTAAACTATTGCTGTTGTGAGGTTCTCAACAAAATTACTGGCTCCATGTAACATTCACCTCCAAACAACCATCTTATGATAATATGCAACCCTGTCTTACACCAGTCTAATTCAGTGACTTTGCCGTTGTGGATAACTTGGATAACTTGGCTTTGTACAACCCCTGGATAATGTTTATGAGCTTCTGTGGAATACTATATATCAAAAGCCTCATCTGACAATTGATAACAAATAAAAAATAATGAATTATCAGCATCTGGATTGTTACATTTCATAAAATTAGTCACAGCATGTGGCAGATAATGAAGTACTCACATGGACTTTAGGCGTAGGTGGAAGACCATTGCTCAGTGGTCGAGACAAGAACTGCAAGTGAGAACAGTATAAAAGTTTTTCTATACCACAGAAATGAATACATTCACACATAAACTCACATTAACATGTGCATGCCTATGTAAAAAGACATTGGTCTTACCACTGGATCACCCTTAGAGTCATAAAAGTACGCCAAATTTCAGCAGTGTTGGCTATTTTGGCCAACTTCAGCAGATTTCACAAAAATGTGTTTTTGGTGACTTTTTGTTTTCAGATCAATCATCCAGAATCTATTCTTGTTCCAAAACTAAGAAAAAGAAATAAAGATATTCCTATTTCTGATCATGCTCTTACACTCTCATTATCTTTCTCCTGCTTGTGTTTCCTTCGTGGAGGCACTACTGGAGGTGGGGATGTAGCAACATCTGTGGGAATGCTACCATTCTCAGCGGAATGCAACAGGTCTCCGTTGGCCTGCCGCAGCTTGGGAGGCAGCTCCGGAGGAGTATCCTCACTATCTTGCGTTTTTTGTATAGAGTCTACACTTTCTGTCACTGTCTTCTCTGTAGATTCCCCTTCCCCCACCAGAGCCGCTTCCAGCATCATGTCTGAAGGCCGAGCGCTTGGAGTCAAAGTCAGCATGCGATCAATAAGGCTGTCCAAATCTGGCCCATCATCATCTTCCAGCATAGACTCAGCTATTCTCGAAGCTGTCTCTGCATCCATCTGCCGTCGGATGACTGGTGGTGTCTCTCTTTGATGTGCTCTACCTACATGCGACTGCACAAATAAAAATACCAATGATGATGATGACATAACAATAATGATCATGATAGCAGAAGAATAATAATTCCACAGTCTGAGATGTTGACAGAATATGCTGTCTACAACAGTAATATTCTTGGAAGAGTCCAGCTAGTAAAGAAGTGACGCAAGTCAGCAATGTGTACAGAATATCAAAGATTCATAAAAATATAGCAGAAGGCATGCTAAGTTTTCTCCTTGGTTTTTCTTTTTTTTTAAAGGGAGGCAAAACATATATATATATCGACATATATTTAGAGATCTGTTCTTAAAATACGTCATTAAAGATTTAGCTGCATTGCAAGGGAAGATCAAGAAATTAGCATCCCCAATGTAGTCCCAGTCGTATGCAGGTTAATATGTCCTTTGTCACATTCATCATCAATCTGGCTCTGTCATCCAGGTCATTATGATGAAATACTGTGCATGTGTGCTTGTGGTTTTGTTTTGATTGTTGAAAGACTTGAGCAACACTGATGGCAATATACCTTAGGAGGTGTTGGTGGTGGGTTTACTTGAACTGTTGTTCTGAAACAGGCAAAGCAGAAACTTCAAATTTTCTCTACTAACAGTTGTTGGTGCCTCACACTAGTACTCCACCTTCTAAAATCAGCATTTCAGGCATTTAATGTCCGATCTTATGCTTACTTTATAACCTTTTGAACAATGTTGATTTTACACATTAAACTAATAGTTTTCTTTACACATGGCTGCGAAGTGTCAAAAAGGAGATAGTTTAACCTTTAAGTAAAAGAAAACAAACTGATGCTATACGAAGCTTGAAAAGAGTCAACTTTCTAGATATGCTTTTCTATGGTTCTAGGCCATATAAAATTTAATACAATTTTTTTTCAAAATATCTGCATTGCTTTGTCAAGGACAAAACAATTTCTGATTCAAATATAGTTCTGACACTTTTGAGAATTTTTTTAATAGTTTTACTTCCCATTATACCTCACACTAATGTTTTATGGTCTAGTGATCATATTGGTCTGTTAGTAAAATGTACACCCTAAGCAAGACAATTAAAAAGGACTGACTCCATGAAAAGACTAAATTGCTTTATCTAATATATTATTTACAAAACATTTCCAATTAATTAAGATCTGGAATACATTTAATTTTAATATGTATGTATGTAGATCTTAAATAGCCTCATAATCACTGCAGATTTGTATCCTAGAGCACTATTAGACGTGTTTGATGACCCCTTCCTCTTAAAAAAAAACCATCTACAAATCTATTCTAGCTAATAATTATAAGATGGCTATTTAAAAAATACAAAACACTGATATTTCATTATGGAACAGACACAATTTCTACTGCATTTCCACAGTACAATATTATTTTACCTTTAGAAGCATCTACATACATAAATATTTTAATGCCAAGTGCAGAATGAACTGTGTAATTTGTTTTCTTGAGAGTTTGAAGGACTTTCTGGCATTTTCTAGAACTGCAGCTGTAGACTAAACATTTCACATTTTCACAATTATAAAGAAGGTATTTTTATGTTGGATTCCTTCTCTTTTCTATCTAATGCAATGTATAAACACTTTTGCACAAATCTATCATTATAGAAAGGTGTTTGTTAAATTCACTTGTCCTCATTGGAATTTGTATTACTTCAGTGCACATTTAATCTTACAGGTGTATCTGGTATCTGTTTGCATTGGAAAGGGTTACAAAGGAACTGATTATCAACAGTAAGCTTCTGTGAAGGCACATACTGGACTTACCTTAATACAAAAATAACAGACTGCCAAATATTCTTGTTTGTTACAAATATCACAATTCACAAGGCTGCCTAAATATCTGTCTACTTTCCTCCCCATCAAGGTTGAACCAACAAACTTAAACCATCACTTGTTTAGTATGGAAGAGAAAAACCATAAATCAAGGGTGAGACAGACACTAAGCATGGAAAGAAGATCCACAAGTATGCAATGACCATGCAGCTGTGGTACAATACTGCTCACAACCTGAATTCTACAGATGACATGCAGCATGACCTAGCTGCTGTCAGGCACTCAAACAGCATACAAACAGTTCAGCCTTCAAAAAGCTCCAGGCTGTGTTGCTGACATAAAACGGAGGACAAGCGTTGAGTGATTAGAAATGCAGCATTGCAGCCAAAATGTTAACCTTTTGGGTTCTAGTCTCTGGGCTGCACTGGGCATTTATTACTACTTGCTTATGCTACATAAGACTCTAATGAATGCTTAACTAGTATTTTTAGCATCAGTTTATGTACAGATCGCATTAAAAAATGTAAAGATCATTGAAAATGTCAATCTGCTAATAAAACTTTTGCCAAAAAAAAACAACAGGTTTTACATTTCCCCTTTACCTGCTTCCCCTTATCAGGATCCCAATGCTGCGTCTACATCTTCATATTCCAACAACAAATGCTCTGCAATTGCTAGCACATAGAAACCTGCCTTCCATCAGACTACGTGATGTTAAGGCAAACTCAGGCCTATCAGTACTATACACACAATTAAATGACAAATACACAGTGCAATACTGAATTTCACTAAATGTCAAAGTGCAAGAAGCTCTCATAAGATTAAATCCAAACGTTATTTCAAAACGTTTTTCACAACTGATTAAAAAGCAATTAAATAAAAGCGGTCTACCAAGGAAAATCAACAGGCATGCAAAAATATTTATTTCTATAATGTGATAAGCAACAGGAGAAAGTATTCAATGAAGACAATGACAAGATATATTTCTCCAAAATGGAACAGGTAATCAGCAAATGAGAAAAGCATTCCGATTAAAGTAGGAAAACAAAAGTCTTGAAAATTATTAATTTGGATTAAAAAGCACCTGTAACACCAAAACCATAAAACAAAAGCAGGAGTGAAGTCAAACGGGCAACTCTCAATGGATGAAATGCTTACGCCTTATCCAAAGGAGTTCCTCCATCTAATAACCCTATGCTACCTCTGTGACCCCTGAAAGGTAGAACCAATCACAGAGGAGTTTGGAAACAAAAAGTATGTTCAGCAATGACAAAGAAATTTACAGCAGTGACTAAATAAATCAGATATCTAAAAAAGGGCATTAAAACAGAATAAAGACTGACAAAAACTTCAAGGTCATTTAAAAACTTCAAGAAAGCAAAAAATCATCCATCACAAATGATTCTTTCATACATTTATGTCTGATTTGCTTTCAGTTTTCTTGTGCAATTAATTCAAAGGTGCCAAAACATTTAAAAGAAAAAAACAATCACAACAGCCAAAGAAAGGAAGGATAAGGTTGGGGAAGAGTTAAATGATGAAACAGAGAGGATAGAAAAAAACCTCTAGAAAAAAAAAAAAGTCTTACTGAGTAAAGAATAAAGAAAGAAAAACAAGAAAATATAGATTGCTTCAAGTTTCAAGCCAGAAGTAAATCCTAATCTAACAGTAACTTTAACCATTATGATTTATGCAAAACTATTTCTCATGAAACTGCATGGCACCAATCATTCCCTCCGACATCTTTCACACCTGCATGACAAAGCATTCTTCCTGCTGCTTGAAGATTATTAAGAGAATTCTCCAGAAACAAGACATACAGTTTAACAGAAGTGTTCATGCATGACAACAGTCCACCAACATGGTAGAACCTATTCTATCCACATCCATCATGACTGTCAAGACAGTAAAAAAGGTCATTTCAAATTTATTTTTTTTATCTATAATCCTTTTTATGTTTTGCAAAAATAAGCTATACAGACTGAGCTGGGGGTGGGGAACCCTAGCTGATGTAAGTAATAGGGTTTCTAGTTGAGTCTCCACTACGTGGCTGTATGAAAGAAGTCAGGAGGAAGAGTCAAGGTGAGTTGTGGTCTTTCCTCCACAAGAGCCAGCAGGGTTGGGTTGGATGGACCCAGTCTTCCAACCTTTCACAGTAATCTGGGCAAGATGGGCGTTGCTTCTAACCTGTTAACTGTCTATACTGAGTGACAAGAAGGCTGTGTCTAAGTGGTATGACTGTTTAAATCCTGCCCAGCCTGGCCATTACTGCAGCTGCTTTTGTTGCAATCATGAGCCAGATGTCTGCTCTGAAGTTGCTGTCTTTGGAAAAGGTGGCTTCCAAAGCTTTGACCTCGAGCTATACTCTGTTCATGTAAATCTCTGCTTTGCTGTTGGTGTCAACCATGACTTTGCTCTTGTCAGCACTGTTCTCCATACTATATTCATTCACACTCTCAGTCTGTTGGTAAGGTCTTGTCGTTCACTGTCAGAACAGACTAATGCTGTCTGCAAAGTGAAGGTTGCATACAGGCCTCTCAAATGAAGGTGTTGTGGTCATGAAGGGATTCTTGCATGATGTTCTTAAAAAAAATGTTGAACAGTACAGGTGAAAGGGTCACTTTTAATGGCCACCACTGTTGTGTGAAACAAAGCACCCATTTTGATTATTCAGTAGTACTGTGCTCACTGAGCTCTTGTACAGCGCTTCAGTGACTTGGATGAGACTCTCTGATGCTGAATTTTCACATCACATGCCACAGTCCCATATGCCAGACTCTGTAAATGCCTTTTTAAAATTGATGAAGCTGTGGAATAACTCTCACTGTTATTTTGAAGATATATCAGGATGTAATATCTGGAGATCTGTTCAACTGTGCTGCTGCCTGGTGTGAAGCCACTTAATATAGGGCAAGTAGTGATTCTGGATTATGTTCAGTATCACTTTGCTTGAGTGCCTGATTGATACACACTTCTAATTGTCCAAAAATACAAAATTATTTAAGTGCACTCCTTAATATCTACCACAGAAAACAGTAAATGCAATAAAAGCACTTTATACAAACTTTCACTGCCAGGTAGTTTGTGAAAATAGCAATTTCAATATTACAACTAGTGTTAAGCAAAGAGGACTAAGTAACTAAGCATTCCTTAACAACAAATCATTTTCAGTTCACTTTCCACAAGTTTCAGTTCTTCAACTTTCTCTTCAGAGTTCTTCCTCAAAGCATTAGACTGTGTTATGAATGACAATTTCCCTGGGTTTTTTTTTTTTTTTTTCACATTTAAAGGCATATTTTTAACCCCCTTGTTTAAGGCCTCAATGCCTTTCTCAATCCTCTTTTTTCTCATGAATGAAGTCCTCTTCTGTCTTCTACTCTTCTCTCGTACTTTTGTAAGTGCTGGTTGGTAGCGATATCTAGTGCTCTTGCAAACTGGATTCATTTCCTTAATTACTGTTAACTTGTTAGATTCCCTTGCAGAAATTATGCTTTACTAAACTAAAAGCCTTGCTATCAGTAAATTGTGATGCTGCTTTTCAACGTGCTGGAAAATCCTCTTTACACATTATCTTACCCATCTGACAACAATAGTAAATATCAGACTACCAGGCTGCTGCGTATGTCTTATGCCTCAAATTACTCAGAAGAATTTCAAGGCATTGAGTTTTGACCTTGAAACCCAGAAACACATTCTTCTTATGTGGATGGGCAACCTCTTCAATGAACATGAGAACTCCCTACATCATCACAAATGTTCATCAAGCTTCTTTTTTGTCAACAAGTGCCAACAAATCACTCTGAAATTTTTTGTGACCTAGGTCTTTGGCCTTGCTGAATTCATAACAGCAGAGATGTTGCTGACTGGATTCTTTGGAGACTGCGGCATAACACTTCTTTCCCTCAAGATGACGGCAACTCTTGAGAAAGACCTTCCGAACACATCTTCATTCTGCGACAGATTCTCAGAGCAACGAATACACCGCTGTCATCAATTTCATCGACCTTTTTGACAGCATCCAAGTCTTATGGAAGATCCTGAGGCATTACGGAGTCCTGCAAAACTTGTTCAGGTCATTGCAATGCTGTACAGCGATTTCAAATCCCAGGTTGTCTGTGACACGGAGCTCAAGACCCCTTCAACGTCAGTACCGGGTGAAGCAGGGCTGCACTCTTCATCCTGGCCATGGACTGGATCATGAAGACTTCACCGACAGCGAGAGGAGAGGGATTGGACCATAACTATGACAGCAACAACAGCGCTGGAAGACTTGGACTTTGCTGATGACATTGCCCTGCTGTCACACCGCCACCAAGACATGCATGAAAACAAAGGCCTTCTCAGAAACAGCTGGAAAACTTGGCTTGAAGGTCAGCACAAAGAAACGAAAAGTATGAGAGTGAACGCCAGAGTCCAAGACGGCATCAAACTAAATGGAGAAGAGATTGAGGAAGTTGACAGTTTCACCTATCTTGGGTCCAAAATGTCAAAACACCGGGAGTGGAGATTCGAGCCCGACTGGCGAAAGCCAGCCAGGCCTTCGCCTCACTCAGGAGCACATGGAAGGCAAAAAACATCAGCCAGAAGATCAAACTGAGAATCTTCAAGTCAAATGTTATCAGCACCCCTTTACGGATCAGAATCTTGAAAGATATCAGTAACAAGCTTGACGTCTTCCAAAACAGATGCCTCAGGCGCATACTTAACATCTTTTGGCCAAATACCATCAGCAACGAAGAACTCCACCGAAGAACTGAAACCGAGTCCATCACCACGCAGGTTCAACGAAGGCGTTGGCGATGGATTGGACATGTGCTCCGCCAGCAGACAGCAGACTTTCCAGAGTCGCCCTACGATGGACTCAGACGGCGAAGAAAATGAGGCCGCCCAAAGGAAACTTGGAGAAGAACAGTGGAAAGGGAGATGAAAGGAAAGGGCTGGACATGGGGTCACCTAGAGCGGGTTTCAGCCGATCGACATCGGTGGCGGACTCTGGTTGAGGCCTTATGTGCAACCTGATGCACGAAGAGGAATAGATAGATAGATAGATGTGTCAATTTCTGCAATTAATTTTTTCAAATACTGACTCTTCCAAGTACTGGAAATTGTTTTTCAAAATATACTGACTTTTGAAGTTTTTCCTCACTTATACGGACCCTGGTATATGTCAAATACTGGCTACTATACTACACTATTATGTACTGCAAATTGTCTTAAAGCCGTACATTTTGAAGGGCTAAAAATGTGACTGCCAAACTGTTGATCTAATAAAATGCCAGCTTTATCAGAAAAATGAAAGCAAAGACAGACCACAGATATATGAGTCCATTTGTAGACTGCATCTTTGTAACAAAATTTTCTACACCAGACAGCAGGCATACTTGATATGGCTACAGCTATCAACTAAAGTTGTCATTTGAATTTTAGTCACTGGCTATTGACACTACAGTGGTTAGAATTACGCAACAAATGCTCTAGACGAAAGGCGTTAATAAACAACAATTTTGATTATAATTAATTAAAAATAAAGCATCCACATCATAAATGTAAGTAATCAGCTTGTTGTGAGAGCTTGTCAAAAGATAACATTATTAGCAAGACCTTATACATATATTCATAAGCTTGCATTATTTATATGAGGAAAAACTAAGTGATGAAAACAGCAAAATTACTACACCTAAAATACATGCAACTTCAGCTCAAATTTGCATTCTTCTGTGTAAAACAATATGCATAAGAAAACTGCTGACATAGGTAGCAAGTAACTCCTCAGAGGAAGAAACAAAGTATTACATTCTAATTATATTTGATCATGTTTGAAAAAATATTGCTTATCAATACATCCTGTGCTGTGCAAGTTTTTGCATAGGATGCAAAGCATCTGACAATTTGTTAAAATTATTTCACTTGCTGAAAATAAAAGATTCAGAGAGCGCAAATTTGAGAATGATCTTTAATTGGTACACATAAAGCAACTAAATAAATGAAGATAATAAGAGTTTATGAGTGCAGTGTGTGTGAAAGGACAATACATGATTCCCTTCACACTGAAAAAAATTAAGTGAATAACACTATAGTTTGCCTATAAATGGAGATTTGTGGTATTACCTGTGCATTAACTCTTCATCTACACACTCTAGTAAACTCCTGCAGGGAAAGAGAAATTGCAGTCAACAAAAAGATCACACAAAATGTCTTCAGCAAAACTGACAGTAAAGTAAGAACAAATTGTATGATAGAAAAATTAATTTTCATTAAAGGTCAAAACTGCTGAACAAATGAAACTCCAAGTTACAAAAAAAAAAGAAAGGAGAGAAAGAAAGGAAAAAAACATATTGGAAGTTCCTCCCTTTGCTCAAGTATTGCAAGAAGTCCTCAGACACAAGATCAGTATGCAATGTATGCAACTTTGTGTGTTTTACATGCACAGATGCTTCTCCCCCTTCCCAAACATACACACTTTTCATTTTATCACACTTTCTGTGCTAAAATAATATACATGTAAAACTGTACATGACTAGCATGCAAACTGATAAATCACATCTTAAAGCTGACTTTGAATTGGAATGAAAGCATCAGGAAAAAGAAAATTCAGAAATCTGGGATTCCTCTTTAACCACAAAATTTCAAGCAAACATGCACCATAAATAAATCAGGCGTGAAAAGAAAAATCATATGCAGTTAAATCAGACAACCATAAAAAGATCTCTGGGGTCAAAATAATGGCATTATGCCATTCATGTCTAATATAGGTAAAGGACTCCAACTTCATTCAGGCGCTATGCTCTATCCTTGTTGCACCTTCAACAAGTTCTCTAAAATCTTATGGTAATTTGAAACAACTCTGATTGTTTTAAAAGCTTTACATACAATCAAACATAGATATGCTTTCTAAGCAGTGCTAATCTCCCACCTTCCTTTTGAAATCAACTTTCTTCCTACCCCTACTGTTTTAAACTATTCTGCGGTCAGTCCAGTTCTCAAATCTTTGTTTGCTTCCTATTATGGGACGAGATCAAAGTATTAGTGCAAAAATACAAAACTATTTCCCTACTAGTCCCATCCTCATGTTTACATTGTTGACCCAGCTACAAGCATTAAGTAAGCAGGGAAGTTAATGAAAACAGCAGAAAACTGCACTGGTAACAGGTACCTGGCTGTTTGAAACAGCTCCATGCTGCAGACACAAAACCAATGTGAGGTCAGAACAATTGGGAAGCACTTATAATTTCGTCTCGAGACAGTATCTCTAGTGTAATGGCAAAGAGGTCAGGTTAACAAGTTCATAAGGTGACTAGTCTGGTGTTCTGACCTCAGCTTGCCCCCTTCTTCCTATTCTCTCAACTGTTTCAGAAAACAAGCATATGTAAATGCTTCAAAAATGCAGCATGTTGCCTGAAAAATGCAAATAAATTTTACTTGCAGGATACACAGAGGGTGCAGAAAGATTTTTTTCTCCCTGAACATGTTTGACCATGTAAGCAATTTTATGGCACCAGGTTTCCTTCCATTCCCCAGCCCCTCCCATTTAAACAATCTAGTAACAGCAACAATTAAAACATCAATACACTAATGTGTTAATTATTGCCAGTTTCCCAAGTGCACATATCTAAAAACAACCTGTACTCAGTGACACTTGGTGAACACCAGATGAACAAGCTAATCCTTCCTCTAAAAAACAGACTAAAATTTAGCAAATGTATTTTCATGCATAAAATACAGATGGGCAAACTATCGCCAAGACTCTCTCTACTATTTTCCTCCAATAACTCTAGAACCTTCCCAAAACTGAATATTCCCATTCCTCGACTAAACCTATTCAAATCAAGTCTGAAATTCTCAGGAAGCGTGCTTTGGAACAGCCTCCCTCTCCATCCCAAGCAATTGCACTCCCTGAACTGCTTTCGACGCCATCTATCTAAACACTTACAAGACATATAGATGAGGCCTCTAGAGATTCCTCCCAACTCCAGGTGACCTTGTAAATATATTCTTAACCATCACCTTGTAAATATCCACCCTTCTTTATGTTTATTCAATTTTTTCTATAATGCTTAATTAATTCATTTATTTAGTTAATTTCGTTCCCTGTAAAGGGCGAGGGCTAAATGGAAAAAAGCGTTCAGTTGCTTATTTTACCCTCGTAAATAAAGAATTGTAATTCTAATCTACTTACTTCCTGGATAAGTCATCGTCCATCCACGGTTTTGCGGTATCGTAGCGCTCATCCTGCAGAGAAGGTTTCATAGGATTTAAATCCTTAAAACTTTTCCAACTCAGCAATAAATACCTATATTGTGCACTTAGCTATAAATACATATTTCACCAGCTACCTTCATGTGCTTATGGCTGTTTTGGAGCAAAGCCAGAAGTAATTGAAAACTTTATTTCATTAAAAAGTTTCTCGAAAGTTTTATTTATGGAAAATTAACATCAATATCTATGTTTGCTTCCATATCTTCCATCTCTGTATAAGTTTTAACTGGTAGGTGAAAAATAAAAGTTGGAGCAGTAGTTTTAAATGTTTACATATAGAGTATTTTGAGTCCAAATGAAATGGGCTTGTTTTAACAATTTTAACTTTTCTCATAAATATTTGTTTCTAAAAATAATCCTTTATTACATGCATAAAACAAATCTCACTAAGATGTCCTGACAAAAGTACAGATAATCATCTCACCTCAGGTGACCCCAGGTTCCTGTTGACTGTAAAATAAAATGAAATGCTGAGAGATAAACAGCAAATCAGAAAAAAAAAAACTTTCTTTCAAAAACAAATAATCCAAACTGTATACATGTACTTTCAAGAAATTTAGAGTTATTTGCCTGAAGACAGGATTTTTCTACAAAATTGTTTTGGATCCCATATGTCCATAAAGAAATTAACTGGTGTCTTTTATCTTTCTGTGCCCATAAGCTTTAATC
Source organism: Pomacea canaliculata (assembly GCF_003073045.1). Classification (NCBI taxonomy): domain Eukaryota; kingdom Metazoa; phylum Mollusca; class Gastropoda; order Architaenioglossa; family Ampullariidae; genus Pomacea; species Pomacea canaliculata. The sequence goes on along the minus strand of NC_037597.1, from coordinate 5,381,766 downwards.
CTTAATGAAAACAAAGAACACGATAAAACAGATTTATTAGATTCGATGCAGAATATGGCTGAAGACTGCATGATATAAGCTAATTTTACAAGTTCATACCTACAATAATAACTTAGTTTCAAACAAAAACTATACCTTTAATTTCAATACTATTCGCAGCTTGATTTGGTCGTGTTGATTTGTCTGAAGGTATCCTCCTTGGCACATCTTGTAACAGCTGCAGTGAAAAGGACATAAAATGGTTATATTGACAATATTTAACATCATCTTGACAATATTTCACATCATCTTGATCTCACAGTTGATGATACATTAAAAAGCAAACCACTTAAACTTTCTGAAACTGTAAGCCAATAATATTACTCATTTGCATCAATTTGTTCATGAATGAGTAAATCTCTGAGTATGGTACTGTTTGGTCTGATTTTTTTTTTCCCATCATTTTATTCACATTCTCTTTCACTCAAAAAAAAAAAAAAAGAAAAATGTTTTGCAGAGTAAAACATCACAGTTTATAAAATGTTCTTGAAAAGGAGTGTATATTCAAATTTAATCTGTTCAAGATTTTGCAAACACTAATTCATTTCAGAGTTTGCAAGTGTTCACCACAATTCATAGCCAAAAGACAACTCAAAGTTAAAGATATTTGTTATGAGGCAAAATGCACTTTAATAAAGTTCCATTTGCATCTTCCTGTTGTGGCCTGAAAATATTCACCCTGAATTTTTTTTAACTACAAAACTTGCTAAACGCATGTTTAGCTAATCACATTATGAGGCATGATTTGAAAGCAAATAGTAAAAGCTTGAAAGAAGACCAAGCAAAAAGAAGCAACCAGATTTTTATTTCAGTTCTGAACACATTATCAACAATTTCTAGAAGTAATTACAGCAAAGGATAATGGAAACATGATGCTCCAGATGGAAGAAGATAATGTCTTCTACTTTTTAATTCACACAAACACTTGCAATATTTACATTTCCTAGTAGGTTTTAAAACACCTTGAAGTACGGCTTATTACTGTCTTCTATTTTCTGTCAGATCTTACCAACGGATGCAGGTTTAAGCATCTTGATGAATCCCTGATAAGAGTCTTAATTGTAATTTTATGGGTAGGAGGCAAATATATTTTACTATTCTAAATTTTTGGTCAGCAAAATTTGCAGTAGAGTAGGCCTCCATTTTTGATTAAGAATCATTCAGAGAGCAGTTTTGTTTTTGAACGCCACTTACACATTAATACTTATAATAAATTATGTTTGATGCTTTGATGTTGCAGATAGTGCAGACTTTTAAAAATAGCATTTTAAAAAATCTTACTAAGCATGTTCAGCAAAATGACACTGGATTCATTAAGTCTCTCTCTCTCACACACACATATATATACATACAAATCCTGAATAAATGTGGTTTTATGAGCTGTAGTTACAAAACCAAGAAAGCAATGGCACCATCAGTCATCTTATAAAATGCTTCTTATAGTATTTTATTACATTAGTACTGAAATCTAATCACACTGGAATCAGTAAACAGTTAAAGAGGATAATGTGTATCATGTCTTGTTTTTAAATCCTATGCTCATAAGACCTTCAGAAGAGGATTAGGTTGGCTGGCTTGCTTATAAAATGACCCAGTTAAGGGCTATTTTCCTTCAAGTTCAATCAGGTGAAATACAACTTTTAGATGAATTTATATAGCATATAAAAGTTTTATATAAGCATGAAATATAGGTTTCAACATTTCAACTTGATGCCACACAGCACATAACTTATCGTATGACATGATATATGCAGTTTAGTAGTTAAGCTCTGGAATGTTCTAGGCCATCAACACCCATTTAGTGATGTCTTTTTTTTGTGCGTGTGGGATGGTGGAGAGTAAGATCATCTCTAATATACAGCACATAGGAATGTCTTCATTGTCCTTACTTGGTAGTTGAATTGACTATGGGCTGTGGTTGAATCGGCAAATCGGCAAATCGGCAAATTTACTGGTCCCCAAGCAAACAACAATGGAAGAAAAGTGTTCCTCACTCACTCATTGAGGACTCTTGCTAAATCATCTTTCCCAAAATATTCTGTAATTAATCTGCTAAGTAATGAATATGGAAGAGTAAAAGAACTGTGTAAAGCTACTAGTCTCTGTGAAAAGATGCTTTTTTGCCATTCTCGTGCTTTACACTTAGCTCTCGAATGTTGAACAAAGAGTGGCAGAAGCAGTGTTACCTCCCACCAGCCAATTGTGCAGCATATTTCTTTTAGCTACCACAGCAGATTTACACCAATAAGTGCTGCTGCAGTCTGCTTTTGAACTACTCTTCAAGATTCAGTCTCTTATATTCCCATGGAATAGTGTTAGGATCAATGACCAGCTTTGTTTACTTCTAAACTTCTGCAGACAAATCTTCTGCTTGGTTAATGTGGAAATAAGTCAAGACAGAAATTAAAAATACTGATTTGGGGCTCTCAAGAAAGTATAATGTGTTCTAGCAGGATGCAGTAGCAAAATTGTTACCATTTTCTTCAGCAATGTTTGAATTATGGTTTACTGTGGGTTTGTTAGGCATATATGTTCGATTAACATACTTTTGTGCGCTAACCAGTAAAATGAAATGTAAGTTCTACAATCACAACAATGATTAAAAAAAAAAAAAAAGAGTTAAAAGCCCATGCAACACAAGCTTTAAAACATTGAAAAATTACAAAACAAATCAAAAAGAGTAAGCATTACAACAACAACAACAAAAAAAAGCTTACCCCTTCATCATCTGTCTCAGCAGGTTCATAGGTATGGGAGGGGTTCTGGGATTTTTCCAATAACTCTTTGGTCAAACGACGATTTAAGTCTCCTTGAAGGAATGGATGCTTTATAAACAAATAAAAAATCAAATTATCTGTAGTACAGTAAATTTCAGAAAACTGTAAAATTTATTTGGTCATTAAAAAACCCACAAAAATGAACAATGAACAGAAATAGTTTCAAGTGTTAAAGAACAAAATGCCTTAATACTGGTTTTACTATTCAAACACAAAAGTCCAAAGATACTTTAATTACCTCAAGAAGTTTATCGGCTGGTGGCCTTTTCTTTGGATTTTTTGTAAGCGCTACTTTGACAAAGTGTTGGAAGGTTTGAGACCTGGAAAAATATGATAATAAAGGTCACTTTCTTTTAATGCAGATTGTATGCATAAATACAAGTAAAGTTACCTGAAAGCAAATACAGGATCAAATCTGTCTATCCCAAACATTTGCCAAAAAGGCTATTGGAATATAATGCTAGTATCAGCATGTCCTTGTATATATGCATGGATGCAAACACCACTATTCACTGCCTTTGTGACTACCACCATTGTGGACTCTGATAGTACATACCATTTAGTTTTGTCTTTTAACTGAGGTGGCTTGAAACCACTTTTTGACATCAGAAAGAGTGCTCTGGAAAAAAGAATTTATTTCGTTTTTAGTTTAGTTTCAGTAATTTTAGAATGCATATTCTGCTCAATCCATATGAATATCCATTTTGATTTCATTATCTGTATAGTGTACGATTAATCAGTATCAAATATATACTTGAACAATTCACCAACTTTGCCTTAATAGAAAGGTTGCTTATCACACAGGCAGAAACTCTAAAAAGAGGAGAGAAGAGAAATGATGGGGGGAGGGAGGGTTGCTGGAGGTACAGAAATATAAACAAAGGAATAGAGAGTGACTGAACCTGTGACTGATATTAAAATACTGCTGCTCATGAACAGACTTCATTTTTCTTATTTAGGCATTTACATAAAGTTAATTAATAAAACAAGCTTAGACATGTTCTTATAAATTAAAATGTTCCATAAAAAAGGTATAACAAAAATGTAAATCTATCATCATTAATAGCATGACATCTTTCTGAAATCCCATTTTATGAAAATTAATGGAAAAAATCTACACCTCATGGGATGAAGATCAAACATTGGAGGCTGCAACTCTGCGAACTCGATGGCAGTGATGCCTACAGCCCAAATGTCACACTGCTGGTTGTAACCTCCCTTTCGCTCCACTGCTGCCACCTCTGGTGCCATCCTGCAACCAAACATGCAATTAACGCAAGACGCTATAGGAAGTATTACAAGTGAAAAAGTGTCTTGTCTAAGGTGAATAAAAGTACATGTATTTAAATATTTTCATTGCCAATAATCACCAGGAGTGTGACTGAGACACAGATACAGATCAATTACAGATAATATGGCATCCAAAATACAAAATGCAAATTAAATAAAAAAGAAAAAGAAACTACCATAGCGAGTACAGAGTATAGACTTGCTGAGGTATTGACTGTGTTATGATCCAATGCATGCATGACCTTTCTCTCACACACTCTCACAAAGCTTAGTTGTTTAATTTTTTTCTTCTTTTCATGCTCCCAAAAGCTGTATCTTTTTTTTCTGCTGTGTGCTATGTGATATTTTAATGTCAGAAAAAGATTGTAAAGGCCACATAAATTTCTCACCAGTAAGGTGTTCCAATGAAAGACTTTCTTTTGCACATGGTTGCTGTTATCTGAGCAGAAACTCCAAAGTCAGCTGTAAAATAAATCACATGTAGGAAGCTGCCTACAGAGATTATGGAAGCTTGTAGGTAAAATATAATTATCCGGCATCAGAAATCTTCATTTCTGCACTTCACTACTCATCCATGTCCTGGTGTCTAAACAAGAATGGTGTAAGAATCCAGGTCTGTATATTCAAGAGTACATGAGAACGATGTGGACAAATGTGTTAGTGATAATTTGCATAATGTAGATGCCTGTACATACATGCTTGTATGCATCTACTGTCACCATCATATTCTGCTAACAATAAATTTCTCACTTACCATTTCTGAAAAAAAATCTTCAAATGTTTTCTGTGATTAAGCATTTTTCACATGTTATTGTTCTTGATGATTACTGACAGGCTCAGAAAGAAATCATACGTAAAACTCACCAAGTTTTACATCTCCATTATCTGTAAGCAGGATGTTGGCACCCTACAGGAAAAACATTCAATCAGTGTTAAAAAGTGTCTAAAGAAATTCCTTATGCCATAATATTCATAGCCATCATGATCTACTTTTTATTTACATCCCTTTGGGAGATAGAGACATCATGTTTGAGGAAGAATGCAGATTTCTGGAGAATTTACAAAGTTAAAATTACATCCTTGAGCAGTCTGAAATTTTAATGTCTTTAATACAAGATATACTGATAAATGTGTTATTGTAAAATAAAAAAGACAAGACTATCACACATAGTTAGAAATTATGAGTAAGTGAAGTTATCTAACTGACTGGATTGGTGGGAATTTCCCCAAAATGGTGTAATTGCATCTGTTCTTTGGCAAAAGGGTCAAGTGGGATATCTAAAACTAAAACAAGAAAAATATGAAAAATAGAAAAAGCAAGGAAGAAGCATAGATTATAAAATTTATTTATTATGATCAACTGACGTTCCTTCATGTTGGATGTTTAGTGTCAGAAAGCAAAAATATATTTTTTTTTGCATTCAGAAAAAAAAATGACCAAAAAGGGGAAAACAATCGAAGGCACCATGTCGTCTGCAATATTCAGTTTTGTTTGTAATAAAAAAAAAGTTCTTATATCTGTCAGCTTATTTATTAGGTCTAAAGAAATTCTGTTTGCTTTAACTAAATCAATCATCTGCTCCATACGAATGCTAAATGGGAGAAAGTTATTGGGAGGTGCTCCCATAAATTATAAGATGCTAATACAATATTGGGTAAGGCTACCATGAGTCCATGAAGACGGGATTTCAGCTACTATCAGCAGATAGCAGATTTATCCTGTTCTGGTAGGGTAAATGACAGGGTAAATGAACTTCATGCCTATGAGAATAGGGTAAGGAGCCTCCCAACATCCATACATTTACTTAGTTTCTGTTGGCTGTCAACTAAGACTTTTGTGGTGACAATGAACACAAAGTAAGTGAGATGTGCTTTTGTTACCTTAATATCTCTGTGCATCTTGCCTCTCCGATGTAGGTAATGCAGTCCTTTCAATGTTTCACGACACACAAAGGCTATCTGAATCTCTGCCAAAGGGCCAGTCACTGTTAATAAAAACAGAGAAATTAATTCTGAAAATTGTGTGGTCTATAATTTTACAATGCACTGGCAAAACCAACAGCTCATGTATTATCCTATGCACATGCAGAAGTATGAGACTGATTACTCTCTTAGTCTTACCATGGTAGATGTCCTGCATTGAACCACCACCACAATATTCCATAGCAATCCACAGTTTGTCTCTTCTGCAACATCAGTGTCATTACACCAAGTCAAATGCAGAATTTTTCTTAAGATAATAGTCATTTGAAGCTGTTAAAACAGAGGGGACTGGATTCCTGGTATTGAATTAATTCTTGTTAATATCAGATTGCTGATAAGGCTGTAACATGTGTGTGCATTAAATGGAGGGAAGAGAAGTGTAAATATGCATCTACATTCTATACCTATGTATGAGTGCACTTATACTGTATCTTGAAATATGCATTCAAACATATAGATTATAGAGAGATGAGATACTAATGACAAAAATATGATAAATTCAAATACAATCTAGGACATAATATAATAAGCATATAAAGTTTTAAAACAATTACCTCAAATAGCTTTCATAATAAGCAACAATATTTGGATGTTTGCAGTCTTTCATCATAAGTATTTCTTGCTGAATAATAGCAAAATCATCTCCTGAAAGAAAGAGCCTTATTCATTACTCCTAAAAGAATAAAAGAAATTGTGATCTCTCTCACACATACACACAGGTATGCATGCACATGTGCACACATGTAAACTAAATCTTTATCAATACCAAGAACAATGAGGGAAGCAACAGAAGAAGACAGTGAAAAATAAGGAAATGCTGTAATCAGTAACTGATAACAAGACAGTATTGAGAGAGCTTGCTTCCTCTTTGGTTAAGCTGCCATTAGCTGGCCTAAAGCAGGAAACAGAAAGGTCTTTATTATGTCCTTGTGTTTGCAAGTTATGCAAACTGACAAATTAAATTTAAAAACAACCAAAATCTCTCAATTAGCTGGTATGTGTAAATCATGGACAACAGTTTATTTAGAAAAGTACACACCCACTCCATTTAACAGTGAAGTTAATTTAGGAGATACTTTAAGGTAAAATTGATAAAGTGTTGGTGATTCTTTCAATAAGCACAATAAATAGGAGGTCAACACAAACCTGGTTCAAGCTTGATGACTTTGAAAGCTGCAAATTCACCTGTGTTCAGATCTCTTGCCTAGAATGTGATGTCAAAAAGATAAATGAACAGCCTTAAACAACTTAACTTGAACAAGTTTCTTTATTTTTACACAACACAACTAACACATACATTAAAGTACAAGCCAAAACAATCTGTCATTTATGAGGTGATTCTGTAAAAATATAAACAAAACTAATTGATTTAACTTTGGCTATAGTTGTATACATTGAAATTACACATGTAAATAGGTAGCATCAGGTGTAACCTTTTGTAAAATATCACCGCAATGGTACGTTTTGCAGACTTATGTAGGTCTAATTCAGTTACCCAGTAATTTAATGGATGTCTACTAATTCTGCCCTGGTCAAAAGTTCATCAAGTATAACTTAACCTCTTCATTTAAGATAAAAGCTGAAACTTCTGGGCTGACGACTAAATGCAGATCGCACTTTCATCTTATAAGTCAGCAGCAGTAACATTTGATTTTGATCATGAGCTTGTTTAGCCAGAGTTGTAAAGAATGCCACCTAAGTGGTTGAAGTGTGCCGTTCCCAATAGTATACAAATGATCCATACACTGGCATGAAAAAAATCTCTTACCTTGTAAACATCGCCGTACGTTCCACTGCCAACCCTCTGGATTAACTCAAAGTCATCCAAAGGGTTTCGGCGTAAAATATCTGCCTGCATGGTAACTTTGTTTTATGCTGATTATCCTCTAAGAGAATGCATTTACACTGTTGTTCTCTGTCACTTCATTTTTCGGCCCTTAGCAATTTCCCATCAAAGGTGGAACTTCAATCAGAAGCAAGTGACTTCCGAACATGCGCAGTGCAACGATATTACTAAGCTTACTTGAATAACGCAGAGAGCTGTGTCTCGCCCGAATTTTTCATTAAGACACACTTAATTTAGTCGTAGATTTTCATAACTTATAATTAAAAGCCTGCATCATATCACTGATTATTACCTCCGTATACTAAACACGATAGCGGACCAGAGATGTACAAGAATAAATAAAGGGAAACTACTCTAATGTTGAAGAGAGGAATGGAATGCGTTTCCTCGCTGCTCGGATTAGTCGTGTCCCGTTTAACAGTACCAGCCCAGCAGAAGCTGATAACACAACGGCAATTTTAATTTCATGTTGACTTTGCTACAGATACGCTGGTGAGCTATATTTCATAGATGCCAGTTCACAGGACAGATGTATTGAACTTAATTATCCTAGGCAGCATGGTCTCCCGTAACCAGTAGCAATGGTTGTTAGGTAGTCTAGCAATTATATAAGTTCGTAGTCTATAGCAGTGAGATCAGGTGCAGAAGCTTTGAATCTTCTGATCCATTTACGCCAGAGAAAAGTAATTTAAAGTGATCTGGTTTTAGCATAACTTAGTTCTCCAGCGTGAAATGAATTTTTTTTTTTTAGGTGATATAAATATAATACGTATACATGTATTGGCAATAACGTACGGATCTGTTGATCTTATCTGTTATTTTCGTTCGATGTACCGTCTTTCACTCAGTCATTTATGAGTAGCGATTAAGCACGGAATGTCAGTCTTTTCGGGAAATCATCTCCAGGATGTTGATATGTCATGCAGTCTGCCAGTCATGTGCGCAGGTAGACTGGCGCGTGTACACAGGTGATCCTAGTGGTTCTCAAAGTATTTCGGACCGCGGACCACTTTACTGAAGTAAAAAATACGGCGCACCAAGGCCTAAAATCACTCTTTACCGTGAATTTCAAATTTAAATTGCCGCATTTGTTTTATTATAATTCAAAACTAAATGTTCTATTGTGATAGTAGTATAGTAATAAGTTTCCTTAAAATTACATCGCAAAGTACACATAAAAATTAAAAATAAGGAAGCGCATTACTAAGGGGTAAAAGGTGACGCGGTTAAATGACACAATGCTCGCACTGTGACATAAAGACACGGTAAGCGAGAGTTTTATTCAAACAAGCAGCTGAGCATCGATAAATTAAAACTCGCGTGAAACCAATACTGGAATAATTAGCGTACCTGGGGATTTAAACATCACTTTGCTGACATATTATGACTGTCAACCGCGGACCACCTGACTTACCCACAAGTGGTCCGCGGACCACACTTTGAGAACCACTGAGCTAGGGTGCCAACGACAGATAGGAGAGTTAGCACGTACTTTTCCACCCAGACGTACAGTGGTGTAATTAACCGCACTCTTACGTAGTTTGCATAAGTTTCGGAGATATTGAGATAGTCGTATAGCCGGCGATATATTTTGGGCAAGAGAATAGAAAGAAGAATTAAAAGGACGAGAGTTATTCCATATTTTTGTAGTATTTACACTACTAAAAAAAGTGTACATTTAGAGATGATTTTATTTTATTTACTGTTACTTTCGAAGGTCAAGGCTAAGCTGGCATTGTTTGCATCTGACTGTAGGTCGTTCGGTGGGAGGTTACACGACCAATCGTGGAGAATGATGCAATTAAGTTGCACAACTGCTTGCACACTGTTAAAGAGCCTACACAGCGCGTAGTCAAATTACAAGTCATAATTGGTTGGTTGCTACTCGTCATAAGGACTGTTATTCTTAGACAAAGTAACGGAACTTGCTGCATAATTACAATGTAAGAAGGAAGAATAAGAGAGGGCTTTGAGAGGGGATGGGGAGAGTAGAAAAAGAATATGTGATGTAACTCGAAGAGGGAGGGGAAAAACGCTGGCACGCAAGAAAGAACAAACACTAACACAGACAAGGCCGTGACATGTTTTATTTTACGAAAACCAGAGCGTCTCTTTCGTAGTTCTGTCTCGAAAGTTTGAGACTGCATATACGCGGTCATAGAACTACAACCAGGTTGCATGAACGCATGTACCTACTTTTCCTTCTAATTGTGCCCGCAGAGCTCCTCCACTCTTTGAAATTTAGGGGCGGTTTTACGTATGGGTAGTAGATATGACGCCCATGAGACCAAGCTCAGTGACGAGTGGTACGTAGGCTAATATAAAGTGCTCCTCTCCACATTCTGTTGTCATATCGAGTGACTCTACGTATGAATAGTAAGAAAAAGTTATTTTTCTCCGTTGTCCGGTTAAACCGTCAGATCGTTACAACCAGGCATTGAAAACAAATGCCTGCGTCCAGTGAAAGACTCATGTGTGAAGCTTTTATAAAGCGAGTCATACAACACCCAGGATCATTGCTTCCCTGGAACATAGCACGCACACACGCACGCAAACATAAAGGCAAGATGCAATCACGCACACGTGCTTTCGGCTAGTACACCCTCCTATCTATCTGTACATTATGGAACTGTCAGCGAGAGAAATCGTTGAAAAGAGCCCATCATCATGTTCGAGGCTGGCTCACATAAGCACCACATCACGTACAGTGCCCGAAACTCACCGGCGCTACTTGCACATCTTCGGTAGATAATTGAAATTTCCTTCAGAAAAATGTCAAATCACCTGCACCGAGTAAATACACAAACAAGCATCATTAACTTTGTGATCTATATGTACTAGAATAACAATTTGTATCTAGACTAGCAGTCACACTGTTCTGCTGACAACGCGCACTAGCACTGTCACTTTACAGACGGCAAGACTAGGGACACGAATCTAGGCGAATAGTTAGCATTGATGCTATGTTTTGGCTTCATGTGTATGTTGTCATAAAGAGAGACCCTAACCCATAACAGACAACCTAGGGACACTAAAGATTTTCCGAGATGAATGGAAAACAGACGGCGTATTCAAATAAGAACTAAAGAAGCATTAACACTGCTCTGATTCAATAAAATACGATAGGCGAGATGCAGTGAAGATGTGTGATGTGATTATGCCTATTATACGCGACAAACCTGCCGTGGGTTATTGAGAATTTCGCTACAGTTGCCTCTTTTACGACCACTACGAGAAATTGTTGCACCAATATTTATGGCCTTGTTTTGCATTTTGTTACATGAGCCATTGAAACATGGGTCAGTGGAACTGCTATTTTATGACTGATGATGTGTCATAAAGTTACAGTCGCAGTTACTGCGCACTCTCTCTTAAACGTGAATATTCCCATGTCGCTACCCCTTCCTCGAGATTCCACCATACGTTTATTTTCATATTCTAGTTCTGGAGCAAATGAGCACATATTTTTCACTGCGTGTAGCATCAGTCCCATCGTTGAATAGTATTTGCAAATTATTTACACGCGATATATAAATATTCTAAATACATATATTTACGATCGATGACAAAAGGGATGACACAAGTCAGTCTTTATGTACACAGGGCATTGCCATCAGGATGGCTAACTTCATTTATATTAACATATTGATAACCTCAAAATGTTCCAGACTCCCAGAATATCAGTATGTATATATAAATTTCAACTACATATTAAAAATAAATGGTTTTGCAAAATATAAGAAAGAATACACTCCGATGGCCTGCGCACTACTCACTGTCCATTCTCACAATGCTCACATCATAAAAACTGAACGTTCAGCGAACTGTTGTGATCGTGTCTGTCATGTCTAGCTCACAGTGGCCACATATATAGATATATGTCTTGGTGTAGTGCTGTTACTGGGATGGTAGATGAAAGGGCTGATCGAAGAATTATATCTTTCTCTGACCCCTAACATCTGAAATGACGCCAGTGCAACATAGGGGAGGTAAGTTAATAATTGTAGCATTTTTTTTTCAGTGACGACAAATCGACCCCTTAACAAGATTTCTTTCCAGCAGGATAACGGAAGACCTCTCAGTATGCCGGTCAAGCGAGACTTGAGTCTAGTCGTTCTTTGTTATGAGCCATACAGCACAATATTGTAAAGAAACTAATTCATCGCCAATTCCTGGCATTCGATGTGCACTAAGTTTCCGAGACTTCATTGGGTACTTTTTTTTCTTCTTCAAGGACCGTAAAGACTGGAAACAGTTCTCAGGCGAAGGACTTTGCTAACACAGAGTTCATGCATGGGGGTTGCAGCTCTGGAAGCAGCAGTCTTTTACCTCTGTTCCATAGCACACGTGCAAAGCGTCGTCACTTAGTCTTAATGACAGCTGTAAAGAAGGATCAGGACCTACAGGGGCCTGCCTTAATCAGGAAATGATGATTCTATAAATGCCGTGTAAACAAGACGAATAACGAAACAAATGCACCAAATAACTCATGTACCAATGGTGAACGACCTCTCTCTAGCGTGGCTAAGTGAACCAGCCTTGGTGCAAGGAGGCTAAAGGTTCGTTCCTTTTTTACTTTCAGACACAGGAAATGCAGAGATATGAAGTTTCGTTCGCCTTTAGCGTTCGGAGGTTTTCACACTTTCTAAGCGTTGATTCTAGATTTTTTTCGTTATTTCAGTTCTCTTTCAGTATTTCCACATTTGTATTTCCATTCTTCTCCTTTTCTACTATTTGTTCCCGTGTCATCGTCTCGGGGAAGTCTTCAAACGTTGTAAGCAAAAGTTGGTATACCACAGCATAGCCTGTCGAATCATACCACTATAAAGAACGAAAGTAAGAACTCGACATGGTGTATACCTTGGCGTACGATACTCAATTTTCGAAAAAAAAATTTCGAGTGTGAAAGCACAAACAGTGGAGGAAGAAGTTCACGTTTGGTAAATTATAATATTCAGATGTCTACTACGACCTCAGTCTGTAGGCTCATCGTCTGCGAGGAAGGCCGGATTATCCATACCACCATCGCAGCTAAAGTCTTCGGAAGCAGCGGCACCAGCAGCCGAATCGTCCCCTTCCTCCTCTCTACCCCTTCTCTCACTCTTGCCGTTGTCGTCGGCGCTGATGGTGATTCCGATGGCGGCGTCGGCGCCAATGGCGGTGTCTGAAGCGCCGCTGGCCTCGTCGCCGGAGCCGTGTGGCCGGCCCTGAGTCTCCTTCGCGTCGCTGCTCTTTCTGGGCTGCTGCTGTTGGTGACGAGAATGTCGGGCTTCGTGTCCGGCATTGCAGGTGGGTGTTGAACTCCAGGTGTGTACTGAACTCCGTTTTCCACCAGCTCCAGTTCGTCCAGGTCGGCCTTAGGTACTGTGCATCTGCTCTCGCCTTCCCGCTGCAGACGGGCAAACTCCAGGAAAACCTGCACAATGTTTCACAGCTAACAAGTAATGATGCTAATGATGCTACTGACATCTTTTGATGAAATAATGTTAAGTGTGCCTGTGGTCTATTTCTGCAAGGTACTCGCTGATAATGTGTATTGCGTGTGCAAGCATGCGTATGTTTTCGACAGATAGGATGAAAAGAAAAAAAAGAAAAGAAAAAAGAAAGACAGTGTAAATATAAGTTAATGAGCAAGAAAAGCTAGAAAAACGGACGTTGCTGTTTCGAATACTGTAATTCTCTATGAACTAGACAACGAAGGAGCAGAAGAAATTCATTGACAATAATGTCTTTTAAATCTTGCCAACCATACTCAAGCTGAAATGCTGCATTTTCAGTAGGCCGCCTTCAGAAAACTTGTTAGATCTATTGAATACAGGTCTTAAGCAGCCTTTTTTTTAAATACTTCTATTTATGTATGGGTGTCAGTAGAATTTTGTAATCGATTTTTTTCACCCACTTCCCATCGTCCTAGAGGTAAGAATTTTTCACCGGTAACTCATTTCTAGCGACAATGCAGTATTAAATCATTTCCAGCAGTCCACAAGTAGTAAAAGAATTTGATTTATTTTATCTTATATGAGAATTTATAGGCCAAATTAGGGGAGGTAGGTAACTGCTTCTCTAAGACTAGTAAACTATAGGTTATCTCCTCTAATTCGGGAGATTAAAGAGAGAATAAAGTCACAAAAAAGGAAAAGAAAAGAAATCGATAACAAAATTCAAACATGCAATAGTTCCTTCCTTTGGATGAGTTTATGCAATAAAACAAGAAAACTCATAAAACAAAAAGATGCAACCCGTTAGAGATGTAAAATAACTCTGGCACGCAGTACCGTTTTGTTGAAGTTTCCGTGCGCGTCAAACTGTCCCAGTGCGGGTCAGCTGAGAAAAAAAAAAATATATAAGGGCACGAAAGTATTGGGCAGATAAAGTTTTTGTGAGCCCTGTGATTTTCGCTGAGTGTTCACCTAGGTGTCAAGAGTTTGAAAGCGTGTATGAATAGAATGCGGCGCATCTGTCAGTCAGATAGACGGATGCTAAATTTTCAACCGTCACACTGTCACGACACTCGACCCTCTACTCATTAAAATGCAATATTAAATCATTTCCTTATAAGTGAGGACACAGATGGATGAAACCGAAACGCAAAGAAAAAGACGTTAATAAAAGGACAGGTAAAAAACATCGGGACAAATTATCGTCGAAGGCTGCAGCTGAGAAGCGTTTGGTTTTAATTTTTTTTTAAAAAAAAACCGAAAACTTTACATAAAGTATATACATATAAGAGTGAGGGGCGCTCTCTATAGCTATTAAAATTTTATTACTAGTGGCCCTTACAAGTTATATGTAAGTAAAAAAAAAAATCCCCGTGACCTAACAAAAAACATTTCACCCTTTTTAGTGCATTTCAAATAAAAGTGTTTTCTTAAAAACTTTTAAAGTTTACCTGCTCTAGTGTGGCTTGACTAAAACTGTACTCTTCCAGATCCAGGTTTCGTTTTACTGCATAAACATAGAAAAGAATGTAATTTAGAAAAACACTGACAGATGATCGAGTCATTTTAATGAAAACTCGCGAGACAGTATTTAGTTAGGTAGCTCGAGGGAAAACTCCAATATTAAGAAAGAATGTATAATTAATATTGAACTTAATGTTTGTTGAATTTTTGGTCTCTGTAAAACTGTTTGACAAACCAAGCAGTTAATAACGATAATTATACATGGATCTGATCAACATGCACAATGATAGCTCAGTCTCGACAGCAAAACATGCACCCACGTGATTCGAGAGTCTCGAATGTTCTCGCCAAGGAGAAGTCGGAGGCGGTGTCGGGCACTTTGAAGATGGCCCTCTCGTTGAACTGCTCCAGTACACTCATGTCAGGAAAGATCTCGTGCAGCAGCAACCTCAGCATCTCCATCCGCTGGGCTGTCTGGCGCTCAGACGTTCGCAGCTTCACCTCCAGAGTGTAGCCTCGTCCGTACTGGCTCTTGAGTTGCTGTGACGTCCCAAGACACCTGACATACCAGTCAAAGAGCTCAGACGGCCATAACGACTGCCTTGATTTGCACATCTCGCTCGAAACTAAATAATCGACTCATCTCCTTTCCCTCCCCTCTGTGTTCTCTACCCCTTGATGTTTTGGGCGTTGGAAGCCGCTTTGTGTGATATTATGTGTGTACTCTGCTTACTGGCATATTGCTATCTACCTTTATAGTGCTAACTTTTACAGAGTTACCCACTCTTGCACACCAAACCATTCTCAAGGGATTTAACTTTGTTTCAAACAAACAGGACTCAATGTCCCTCTTGCCAAGAGTCTGCATATTATTCCCACTCTTGCAGTTCATCTGACTCACTTCATGTCGCCGTTGACCATAATGGTAATGCGAGAGCAAAGGGCGTCGGCCTCCGCCATGGACTGTGTCGTCAAGATGGCTCCGCGATTATCAGCCTTGAGAGCAGCAGTTACTGTGTCCCTGCAAGGTATAACTGTCATTAAAGATCTGGCTCCCTTGCTTCAGTCTCGCCTGAACACTAGCCATTCCATCTTTGCCTGATTAAAGTGCATGGTTCTCAGTTAATTATTCCCTTCCTTCCAACTCCCAAGATGAAGTGTTATATCTGTCAACGCACTTAAATCAAATGCAAACTTAAAACCTTCACACTTTCCGTTTTTCTTTGAAACTCTTTGAGGATGACGATTAGTACTAAAATGGAGAAAATCGAAACATTGATCTAGCACCTTTCTGTTTCATTATTCCAACAAAGTTTCCAAAATGTTTAACTATCAATCGACTCAAATTATTTTTCCTCTTATGAGAATTACGAAATTAGAAAGAAAAAATTAGGAAGACGAATACAGTTTATGATGTTACCTATAGACGTCATCGGAAACTCTGGATCAGTTTTACCGCATAGTCACCATTTTAGGAAGTTGAGCGCTTTGTGTTAGATCAGTTCAAAACCGGAAATACTCGAGGGCGCAAACATATTTTTTTAATGATGATGATAATGACTACGACGATGACGATGATGATGATGTGTGCAGCTGGAAGCAAACAAGGGGAGTGCCTACTGTGGGCTTACCAGAAGGAACGCTTGGCGCGGGGATCCATTCCCGTGGATGGTTCGTCCAGCAGCACGAGGGACTGTTTGCCCAGCATGCTAATGGCGAAACACAACTGGCCGAGAAAGAAAAACGTGTAAAGATTGATTGGGAGATGGATGATTATAACTCTGGTACTAAAGGTAAATAGTGATAACACATTACGTCAGGAAAACGCTAGACGTGCCAGTCAAGATGAGATTATAGTGTAGGTTCAACTTCTGATAGGAAAACAACTTATTAAGTCCTTTCAGCAGGTGTTTCAGATAGTTACTAAAATTGTATGCAATTTGAACAAAATATCTAACATATTTTTATTATATAATACATATAATTTCACAGGACGTAAGGATAGACCGACAGAAATGCGAACTGGTAGAAGGAGACTGTGGAAGGAGGAGAGAGAAGAGAGACTTAGTTTGATGGGTTCTTTATTGCTTCAAGAGCTTTAGTAAGAGTGTGAGCATCTGTCAGCGTAATTGTACAACATCAACCAGTTAAAATCGACTTTATAACATATGTACAAAGAGCCCTGCACATAAGTATACATACATCACACATCAAAATACATCATGTATCTAGGAATATACCTACTCGCACACACAAGGCCCCATACTAATATACCATTACCATAAACCTCCAAAAAGATAAGAAAATTCATTACATCTTAAAATAAAAATCATCTTCAAGGTCCTTCGCCAAAAAACAAAACGTAGACAACAAACCCCTACATCATCATCACAAAAACCGCAACACATATACCCTCACCACCTACCATAATAACAAAAACCAAAACAATGTTCAAGGCCACTGCCTAGCAAAGCCAACAAACTAAATATTTAACATCAAATCTGCGAGAGGCGATATAGATAGATAAAGAGAGAGCAAGAGGCAATTCTTTCATTTATGGATATTCACCTTTCTCTTCACGCCGTCGGAAATTTCGGAAACCTTCTTTGTGCGGTCCTCAAGGATATCAAGACTGGAGAAGAACCTTGATGTTGAGAAAGACAAGAACCAATGCTTAAAAGCACATTTTGTTTCTAGGCTATACTTCAGGTTGTTTCTGATTAGCAAATGTTTTATCGTGCATGTAAATTACTTTGTTCTGCATTTTCTTAAGCTGTCGTACCCTTCCTGAAAAGTGGCGATATCCGCGTCGGTCAGCCCCCGTAATGCCCGTACACCTCGATGTGCTCCTGAAGGGTCAAACAGCCCCACATTAGGGCTGTGCTGGGGGCAGTAGCCGATTCTGCTGGAAGTCCCCCGACAGCCAGGCTTCAGCTTTCGGGACTCTAGTTCCACCTGAACACAGATAAAGCCAACATTAAAGTGACATATATGTCAAGGGCACTTAGGTTTTAGAAGTAGGAAGCATCTCCAATATGATTAATTTTTGCAAGCTAAAAATGTTGGAAAAATCAATAGGGGGTATAAAACCTCGCTTAATCAACATCTCCATCATCCAGGCGCACGCACGCACACGCACAGAGCTGACCGTGCCGTCTGTTGGCCGTAAGTCGCCACTGAGCATGTTCATAACTGTGGTCTTGCCGGCGCCGCTGGGCCCCAGCAGGCCGAGCACCTGGCCACTGTCCAGAGTGAACCAGGCATCACGCACGGCCAAAATCTGCGTCTTTTGCTCACGGAACACCTTGGTCAGCCCCGTACGATCAGCTTCGGCCAGCTTCCCTGTGGTAGAGATGCCATGTTTAATGCAGATTAACCGTCAATGATATAACACCAGCTGTCTGCGGTAGACTGTTAATAGTTTACCTGCATACACAACATAAGCGTAGTTTATTTATGAGATTTATGTTCCCCTTAACTTCATAAAAATGACAAAACTTAAAAACTCATTATGTAGTCTTGACATTGAAAATTATTCCCTAATATACAAAAAATTACTTAATTGTAAAACATGAACTACACATGACAATCTTCTAATAATTTAGGTTGGAAATGGTTGAACTGAATACCGAATATTCCCCTAGCTTTATCGGTGTAAAACATCTTTGGCGTAATGCAACACATATCCCATGAGTTTTACTAGAAGGAGATAAAAATGATAATGCAAGCTTGACACAAAACTGATTTTTTTCTCTCTTTGTAAAATGCCAGCTTATACATTCGGTTAAACGGATTCATAAGATAAAAAAGAAGAAAAAAATGGTTTTTAAAAGGTATAAATAATAGATAATAAAAGGGAAAATATAAATCTATCATAGAAAAAGAGTGAGGGAAAGCCTGGTTTAAGAGAGGGCAAGCTGAATACTCACGGGGCTGTTACGCATGGCCTGTATCATTTGTCTCTCCGCCACCACGTTGCTGTCGCCACGGCGCTGATTGGCAGCCAGGGCATGCAGCGACGACTGCAGCAGACGGTCCTTGCTGCTGCTATCGCAAGGAAGAGCGGAAGCCCCGGTGCTGAACCTGTCCAGAATTACCACTGCCAGCAGTAACACAACCATGTCCACGCCAAGCTGTGCAGGTAGCAAACACAAAGACAAGAATAATTAATCTAGACAATGATTTCATCATCGTCGTCGTCATCGTCGTCCGCAGTCATATTTGTCAATCTTCGTCGCCGTTTCATCGCCAACATCAAACAATTCAGTCACACGCTCTCTGGCTCGGTAAGACCCATACCATTATGAGGCAGATAGCGATGTTTTGCTGGAAGTCAAAGTACATGCTGGTGGGAATCTGGGTTGAGTTATAGTTAACTTCTCTGTACAGCGATTCCACCTAAAAAGCGCATAAAAAGATATTTTGCTAATTGCAAAATGTTCACTTTCAAAGCACATAAGACGAGTAACATTATGGATCACATATACATTCTGACTGTCCTCAGAAAGACTTACACACGTTTGCAGACACACAAATAAACTGCTAGCTTTTGTTTCAAGTCTCCGCCATTAGAACCACTCACCTTGGAGATATAGTGGAGGCAGCCAAAGCAGATATAAGGTGGAAAGCAGACTGTAAAGATATAGTGTATAACCTTGGCAGCTAGGGCTGTATCACCGGTGTCCAGGAAATGGACGACAAAGAAGGGCCCGAGGGCTGCCTGTAAGTAAAAATAGTTATAATTTCTCTCCCAGAGACAAGAGGAATTTCGTGATTGAACAAAGATGCTTAGCATCTGTAAATGCAATTATGTAGATTTTTTTGAGCTTGGTAAAAATCTTCAAGTAAAAGTCTTTGCAAGGACCCTAGGATTGCTGCGAACGTTTGTACGTAGACCACAGTCGGGTTAGTAGAGAGTTAACTACGTCGGAACTATATGAAGACAGTAAAAATGAGCCCCTTGTGGCAGCCATGATAGTGTGAGCCACCTGCCAAAGCAATCATGGCGGATGTGACGCCAATGTCCACGGGACGAGAAGAGGGAAGGGGAGCCATGCACTTACCAGGACGACGATATTGGGCAACGCCACCAGGCACGTCTCGGGGTTGTTAAAGGCGAAAGAAGTGAAGTAGGCCCACAAAATGCCGACGGGGATGTACAGCAACACCAGCGCCAGGAACGACAACACCGACCCCGAGTCGTCAAACATGTCGATCTACGGCACAATTGGAGACAGTTAAGGAATAATACTGAGCACTCAAGCATACAAACGCAAAAAAAAAAAAAACGACAACACTCAAACATCGTCTCAACACAAAAAGGAACACAATTAATCAGTGATCTAGAAGTTACAAAACTATCCCCCTTCGTGTCAATGACAAATGCAGAATATCTATTGAAATTTATAAACTTTATTACCAAAAAGTGACGTATCTACTATAATGTAACATGAAAACTAATATAATCATTGCTATCTCATTTTATTTGCTTTTGACCCCTAAAAAATCTCCTAGAAGATCAGGGAAAAGAAAGCATTGTAAAATATTCAAAAACAGTCACAAAGAATACAATGAGAATTAAAGACTTAAAGACTTTTGTCAGGTGACTACGCTGTGCAGGCCCGAGAACTGTTAAGGAAATCTAAAAGGATAAGCTACTCAAAACAACATTTCTGTGCCTTAATTCATCTACCTTGGACACCGCACATGCTATGAAGAGGATGATAGCGGGAATAAAGAATTCAATAAAATCGACGAAGAATGTGGAACTCCAGTACTGGAAAGAGCTAACTCCTGTCAGACGAAGCATATGACGAGTCCGTCTCTGTAAACAACAAATAAAAGCAATCACTTCTACATCGCAAGTTATTTGTAAGGTCAGATCTATAGCAACAAAGTAAAAATGTTTTAAATTTATTATTAATTATTATTAAATTCCCTGTGTGTGTTTATTTGGGAATTTTGTATTCGATTATTCACATACCCCCTATCGTCCTAGAGGTCTGAAAACCAGTTACACGTCCAGTGACAATGCAATAATAATTATATATATATAAATGCCAAACTAGGGGAGATAGGTAACTGCTTCTCTAGGACTAGTAAAACTATAAATTGAGGTTACCTCCCCTGTTCTGGCTAATATAAGGGAATAAAGTCACTAAGCAAAACGGAAAAATCGATAATAAAATTCAAAATGATTAGAAAGTTTAAAACAAGATAAGTAAAAAAATGTTTAAAGCTTCTATTTCAAATGCACTAAAATGGGTAAATAATTTTTTCCTTAGGTCTCCTGATTTTCTTTAATGCATACTTACAATAGAAAAGTGTGAGGGGCACTCTTGGAACACTCCTGGGCCTCCGACACTTTTATATTTTAAGTTACATGTATTAAAGAAAATTCCCGAGACCGAAGAGTTTTTAGTGATTTTTTTTCCAACAGATACTCCTCAGGGAGGAAAGCATGTCTTCAGCTATAACACCTAACACCCTGTTGCAGAGGGAGCCAGACGTACTTTTCTGCATCTGAGCACATCCACAGCATAACCAGTCGGTGTGATTGTCAGCGCCATGCCCAGGAAGAGGCTGGGTACCCAGTTGGACGCCACAGCTGTAGCGTAGAGAACGGTGTCGGGCCAGTGCTGCAGCAGCACCGTCAGTGAATCAGCTAGACCAAAGCTGCTGTTGCTGGTGTGGCTGAGCTGCAGACGAGCAGCCTTGTAGATGGCCGACATTAGTTCCGGCAAGGCCAGCCCGCAAGTGTAGTTGTAGTTCATTTTGTATGATGTACCATTCTGAGAGAGTTATAAAAGGCATTATATTTTTATATTATATTATTCTATACAGATTCGGAAATTTCGTTTACCTGATTGCTTCACCCCATAAAAAATTAAAGCAAGCCAAAAGACTAAAAGTAAAACCCAAATTACACACTAGGTTATAAAGGAGAAAAAAAAATCGCACATTTTTATATATTTTTTTAACATCGTAAGAGATCGTCCATATCGGTAGCTCAAGCATGATCATTATTATTGCCTGTGAAAGTATGTCGAGAACAGATGCCAAGTCCTGCGTAGAGTTCAGTGTAACGGTTGGATCAAGAATTTGAATTCCGGATGTTGCCTGCAACAAGGCGTCTAGAAGATTGTCAATGTGGCTACCTGTAAAACAAGAAAAATCAAGGTTAACTGTTAGTTTGTTGATCTCTATCAACACTAC
This sequence comes from Pomacea canaliculata, assembly GCF_003073045.1. NCBI lineage: Eukaryota > Metazoa > Mollusca > Gastropoda > Architaenioglossa > Ampullariidae > Pomacea > Pomacea canaliculata. The sequence goes on along the minus strand of NC_037597.1, from coordinate 5,359,714 downwards.
TAAACTTTTGAGAATTAACTCTATATAATTCGCGAAAATTAGAATGAAAAAAAAAAGACATTCACAATTATTCCGACTTTAGGGTCATTTAAAAACTCAGAAAATAAACTAATTTATAAAAAAATAAAAACTTTCCCAGCGTAAATAGATTTCTTTAGAAAAGATAACGAGTGTGCTTTGAGCAGCACTTTCATAATGAATTTAATTAACCGATAAGAAAATTTTCCCTAACTTACTGGAGTCTGGTGTTTACTTTTCATAGCGACTTATCACTAACACAAACAAGAATGCAAAATCACCTGACAGGTTCCTGTAAAGAAGAGGATTTGGTGGTGCACTCAGAGACAGGTTGGTCTCCGTGGCTGGCTGGTTTTCGGCGAAGTAGTCGCTGGCAAGAGTCAGTGCTATAGCCACCAGCGCAATGATGACCGGGATGATGATGCGCAGATAGAGGGCATACTTGTATCGGAACGTCAAGCGCAGGCGTAGCTTCACTAGGGATTTGAACCTTCGCCATTCTAACCCGCTGCCTTCTGGGATCAGCTGCATGCGGGAGAGAGCCTCCTAAAAAGCGTACTGTGTGTGATTAGTTTGACAACACACACGCACTAACATAGGACAGTTCTTACATGCACCCTCTTTCCTCACGTCTTTAAAACATGCATACTTAATGTTCACAGAAAGATGGGGTGATTAAAAGACAATTTTTTACACACCTTAATATCTACGTCTGGTGTTTTTGCAGTTCGCAGTGTCTCCTCCGTCGTAAATGTTGGTTTGCGATCCTGACACGTCATCGCTACAAGACGACATGGAAGGAAAACCGTTTATAGAAGGACTCCTGTCCAGAATACTCAGCGTCCTTCTGGGTTCCGATGAGGTAGAGGAATGTCTTTCCTTCGACTCCAGAATCAGCATCTTGGACAACGGGTCAGCGTCCATAGGCGACAGCTGGTTGAGCACCGACAGTCGGGACAGACTGCCCTCCACGGACAACGACCGCTTGATCTGAGTGATGGCGCTGGGCGATCTTCCCCTGATGTCGGCGAGGACAGGAGGAGCAAGGTGGACAGGGGATGGCCTCCACTCTTCCATGTTACTTTCGGACACGACTCTTCCCATAGGTGGGACGAGCCGAACCCTTCTTCATCACCGACATGAGCATGGAGGAAGCACGGCTCTTCTTCTTCTTCATGTAGGGGTCTTTGCGCGTTTGTGAGGACTGGACACGTGACTCGTCGTAGCTGGAGAAGGACTCCTTTCCACGAAGAGGATTCAGTGCCAGTGACGTCGGTCGCATGGGTCTGGTCTCCACCCCGCCCGGTGGCACTTCGCTCGACTTCTTCCCGAAGATGTCTGAGAATTTCTTTGTCAAGCCATTGCCCGGGCGACTGCCTCGCACATTCAAATCGTCCTCCTCGCTGGTAGAGCGCGTGCGTGAACCCAGGCGAGGAAAGGCCGACACTCGACGGCTGGATGTGTCCGACAGATCGTCGTCATGGTGACGGATGGGGGCGAAGACTGTCCAGCGGCGAGTCTCATCTGTAAGGGCTTGGTTGAGAGGTGCGCCGCACCGTATCGTCACCGTCGTCTTCGTCGTCAAGGAAGACGTCATCCGGGCCCGGTGTCAGCAGTGGGCTGATAAAGCTGTAGCCTGCAGCCTCCTCTTCAGCTAGAAAGATCGGAATGGGGAGAAATATTTCGTCAGCGTCAGCTTATTCGACAAATATATAGCCATCTTCAGTAACCTTCAGTTTTGTGAAGTAAATAGGATGCAAAACACGAGCAAGGTTTAAACGTTTGTTTCTCTAAACATTTTAAGGAAACAAGATTCTCTTTCAGTTCATTCCACGTTTAAAAGATTGACGAAGATGAAATGACAAGTCGAGCTTAAAGATTAGTGTAAGTACTGACGTTGCAAAACAGTCGTTTATTTTCAATCGCATCTATAACACAGCTCTTAGCCGTCTCAGGCGGTACATGTTCTGTAAGGGACATGATCCACCGCCCTATTTACTTTTTTTTTTCCGTAAAAGCGGCATAAAGAGCTGAGCGAAGTAGAGAAAACTACGTGAGAGAGAATTTAAGTAGGGTCAGGTTGTTTTCCTTTGCGAAAGAGTACGAACTACGCCTCAAGAACCGCGAGTAAGCAGTTTGCTTGAAACTCAAAAGTTTGAGCGGAAACCATTGAGAACGTCAGTTGCTATCATTTAAGTCTAACTTGCCATTAGCCCTACAAATGGGTCGAAGATTTTAAACAGTCTGAAAATCTTTTGACCAATAAATTGTCCTTTGTTATCTTGCTTGCGATTGATATGCTGACCAAGTTGGTATCACCACGTCGATTAAGTCGGGCAAAACAGATGGTTAAAAATGACTGCAAAAAAGTTTTTCTTCTATTCTCGTCTTAAGTTTAACCACAGCAGAGTCCCACCGTAATGGGTAAATGACACTGGGAAAAAAAAAAGCAGCAACAAAATTTGATGCAGTTTCTTCATTATTACTGACCAAATGTTTTATCCTGACTTAGTCGAACCACGTGAAGACCACTGAAGCAAAATTGAAAACAAGGCGTTCACAAGAAATAGTTGCTATTTTCCGTCCCTTACAAACACATAAACAGAGCAGAATAACAAAAACATGACCCAGAGATAAGAATCCAACTCTTCTAAAAGTTATATTGCTGACATTATCTATAACTTTGTCACACATTTCATTAAAACAACAGGGACAGTAACGATAATGTTTTGTTCTTTACTATAATGCAGTAGGGAGAAAAAAAAAATTCATGAATTTTCTGGGTGTATCCACACACCACAACCACAACATATATACACGTGCATAGCCATATTGAGTACAAGCTTGATCTTGATTATTGACAACATCAGAAAAACAGTAATATGCTTTAGACAACTATAAGTTTTCCAGATTATATAATTTTAATACCTTCAGTGGTGTTCCTGTATGAGAGCAGTAAAAATGTCAAAATTGAAAGGTTAGCTTTGTCCGAATATTCATGTTCAGTACACAAAAGAAGCCATCTGAAGCTATCTGCGAACAGCGGTCCACGTAAAATACTCACGTAAGCACCATGGTACACACACCTATACACACATATGCAAGCAAACTTACGCACGTATATAAATGTATACACACACGCCCCTCTGAAGCACGCACGCACGCACACAAACGCTCAACAAAGGGGTGGCAGAAGAATGGGTGTGTAAGAATCAAAAGTTATGAAACTGACGCGAACTGAATGCTCGCCACATCGCAGGCAGTGAACTAATTGTATTAAACTGCAGTCGTCTGTGCAAATTATGGAAACAGCATTAGAATTTAACCCATTTTCTTTTGTTTAAGTCGTTGTTAAGAAGTTTTATTGCTTCAAATAGTAGAGGAAGTATTGTGACCGAAGTTTTATTTGTTGTGTTTTATAAACTTAATCAAAAATGACAGAAAAAGTGAAATATTTTTGAGTGAAACATTTAATGAATAGCAGCTGAATAAAGCCATACTGTTCAACGTATGGCTAAATAATCAAGAATAAAGGGAAAATTGTGCTGGAAAGAAGAGAAGGCAGTAAGGGAAGGGTCGGATGGCACAAGGACAGAAATAAACTGGAAAACAAGGAGAATGAGGAAAGGGAGAAAATCGAGGGATTTTACATGCTAATTAGTCTGCTGGATGTGTTAGCGTAAAACACACATGAAACACTTTGTCAGTCTGTACGTGTTATCACTCTAATTCTAACCCTCTTACCATCTTGATCATTCTTTTCTGAAACGTTAACACAACGATGACGATTAGTTCAAAGCAAACAGAATGTGAGTGTGTATCAGTTACTTAATATAGGACCTCCCTAGCGTCTCTTGACACCTGAACAAGTGGGCCTTATATAAACAGTCTTACATGGATCAGTTTCCTCGTGGATAAGACGCGAGAGGGAGAGCTGGGCTCACAAAGAAGCCAAATATAGGCATTTTTTTTTCAGAACTAAGCGTTAATTTTAAAGTAAGCTTTGCATGACCTTTTCCTTGTTTCTAATATCTCCTACATCCTCCCCTTTTTATTGTTTTCCCATAAACACATCTTCTCCTTCCCCCAAAATAAATTTATACAAAAAGACGAACAGATTTTCGTGGGTTTTTTTTTTTATACTTACTCATAAACCCACTCAGTTTTGTCTACACTACTGTTAGTAGAACAAAATAAACTGCACACCCAAGCACGTCTAAAAGAACTATTTCGACATTTCTAAAATGCTAATTATTGTGACATGGCATAAAGCCTAAAAAATGAAAGAAAATCCTTATACCCTCAAATCAAATTAAAATAAAACTACATCAGAAAGAAAAAAGCAAAACATTACTCACAAGACACAGAGTTTGCAAAAATGTTAGAATAAAATGAAGACTACTCTTTAGATTCCCGGCAGAAAAGAAGTCTTGGACTTGTAAAAAAAAAAAAAGAGTTTCTTACATACCTAACTTCAGAAATACCTCTTCCAATGTTGTCATGGAAATACCATAGCTGTTGATACCTAAATAATCAGCCCCTCTCTCTTGGACTCCAGCTTCTTGAAAAGTGCTGTGTAACAATAAACAGTGTTATTATCAATTATTTCCTCCAGAATGACATACGTCTCTCACAAAATAATATCTGAAGAGAGAACTGAAAAGAAAGGCAAGGTAAAACTAGTTTTAACCAAAACTAGTTCTTCAAAATTCAACCAATAATTTTTGCAAAGTTGAACTAAAAAATAATGTTACTATCAAACAAACTCTACTCCTGTATGCTAAGATGAACATTCCGCCACCGCCAATACATGTGTAAAAAAAAGAAACGAACTTCGTTTTGAAATTGTTCTGCTGAATGTGTTTAGGAAACTAAAGTTATATGTTAACTTTTTTTAAATGTCGAAACTAATGGGTCGACGTTTATAATAATAGATGTGTGGTAGTTAAGTGCATGCATATTTTCTTTATTTTGTTTAACTAATATTACTTAATTATTTATTTTGCTTTACTAAAATCACAAACGGTGCACAGATAGGTTTTCAGGCTTGTGTGCACTGGAAAGGACGCAGAAACAAACAGTTGTTTACAACGGCAAATACCAACCCGTCGGGATGAGATAAACAAGACCTCCTGCTGAGCTATTTCCTAAAACTACTGAGCTCACCCTCTATAAAGCGCTTTAATTTCTGCATCGAAGAGTCCGCCCACATACTGGCAAGATCAGAACGTATCCGCCTTTATGTTGTTTTATTGTCAGAGGTGAAAATGGTGTTGTCTAACAATGAACCCTCAAGTTGAAAAACACTACTGCGAGGATCGTAAAGCAAATAAAAGTAGAGACAAAATATTGCCCTCCTCTACACTCCTTTCTCTGCCCTCAAAAACTAGCAAACAGACAACATGCACTAGCTGACACATGGTCTTGGCTTTTCGAATTTTCGAGTTTAAAATAACGTTATACGCGTTTCATATGAGTGAAAGTTTTCAGAATTTAGAAAATAAACTACTTGTACTAACATTCCTTTAAACTACTATCTGTTTACACTGAATTAACGAAAGGTATCTTCCTAACATGATTTTCGCAAAAAAGTTTATTTCTGAAAAGTTGAAAGCAAAAACACATCTTTTTATGCTGTGCCTTAGAACAGGTAGCTGTCTAACCCTAACCCTCATGAATGATGGATGGAATGATGAGATGATGATGATGAAAGTATGGTCTCACATGCAAAGCCTCCAGCATGGTGCTGAGGCAGGGTGATGGACATTTCGTTGCCGTGACATCGCGAGAAGATGGCGCTCCGTACGTGCGTTTTAATGGCTTTCATCACGGCCTCTGTGTCAGCCGCAGGACGCAGCACCAGGCTGTTTACGACACAAACGGCGAAATACAGCCTTCATACGCCTATTCTGTGCTTCACTACGAAGTCCAAGTGGGACAAATGTCATTTTATTACTTCTCCTACTTCCTTTCTCGTCTCATTGCAATACAACCTCTCCTTTTATCTTTACCGTCCTTTGCTTCTACTTTCCTTCCAGACCATCCCTTTCTCGCCTTCTGCTTTGTCTAGTCTTTTGTTTTCTTCTTTTTTTTTTCTTCCTCATTCACCCTTCCATTTTTATTTATTTAAGATTTTTTTTTACTTCTCTGCCCTTCCTTTCATTTATTCTATAATGCTTTCTTCATTCATCTGCTCATTCATTGCAGCATGCTGTAGAATCTACTCGGCTTCCTGTTCAAACTACAAGCAATCTTTGTGGCCGGTAAGGCAATTTACAACTTACTTCAGATGATAACCGACGCCGAACTTCTGCTTCAAGAAATGGGACGAGCCAACGCACCGCAGCCTGCCCTTGCTGAGCACTGCCTTCCTGTCTGTCATAGAGATAACAACAGAATCAGTTGCTGACAACGCTGTTGACATACTTATCCCATTTACCATCATTGCTGTCATGTTCGACAGAATTAAAAAAAATAATAGGACACGTTGATATGGCATGTGCTTTGGGAAAGGGTGTGAAAGCTAAGACTGAAAGGTGTATTCTGATGCCAGAACTGACTTCTAACCCCTGAGTATTAAGTACTGACCAGCGAGAATGTCAGCTTCGTCCATGTGATGGGTGGTCAGCAGAATGACGCGATCTTTCTTCTTGGAGTGCAGCAACGACCACAAATGACGGCGGGAAAGAGGATCCAGTCCTGTTGACGGCTCGTCCAACAGTAGCACCTGAAAGCCATGCAGAAACCTAAAGGTCACGAAGTCGTCAACACCCAAATCAGCAGCGACGTTTTAGCAGAACCATTATACTTTCCTATGAAAGATCCACTGTTTGCCCGTAAGCACAAATATCGTAAGTAGCACGTGCAGGTCTTTGGATGCAGGATGTAAAAAGTATAGGCAAATATGATTGACAGGTATAGGAAGCAACACAAAATCGCTGTCTTGAAATTACCGGTGAGGAAAGAACGAACAACCATTACTTTAAAAGGGGGACTAGAGAAGCAAGGAGGGATCGCTACCTTGGAATTACCGATGAGGGCGAGAGCCACACAAAGTTTGCGTTTCTGGCCGCCGCTGAGGCGTTGGGGATAGCAGCTGCTCTTGTTGGTTAGGCCCAGGTCCCGCAAACAAGTTTGCACCTGCCACAGGTAAGACCATGTCATACAGAACTTTCAACATCTTCAGCTTCTCTGTGCACATGTATGTGCACGTGTGTGTGCGCGTGTGCGTGTGCGTGTGCGTGTGCGTGTGCGTGTGCGTGTGCGTGTGCGTGTTTTCTTCTTGAAGATCAAATGGAGGGAAGTATTAGTTCTGTTTATTCCTGAGCAGGATAAGTACTGAAACCATTGTACGCCACCAGTGTTCTTAAACTCCTCCAGAGACCTCGCCATAATGGCCAATAAGCAATGGTTGCATGGCCAGCATCAACTTTACCTCAGGATGACCAAAGACTAAGCAACATGACTGTCTTCAGTACCTCTAGACCTGACTATCAGACTCCAACACAAACAGCAAGCCTACCTCTTCCTGCAGCTGAGATCTTGGGACTCCTTTGATGAGAGCGCACACGCGCAGGTGTTCCTCGACTGTCAACTCAGGAAATAAGACGTTGCGCTGTGGACAAAAGCCTATTGTTTTCTTCAGGTGAACCTGGTCATCTGGCTTCGATACGTTCTGTGGATAATACAGCAAAACAATAAAGCAATATAATAAAGGTACTAGCGCAAAAACCAAAAAAACCCACATATTAGCCTGCCTATGCTGGTCGTAAAATGTGTTTGCCTCAAGGCTTCTAATGCTTATCTTGGTCAATGAACAAAATTAAGTAGTTGCAAATGAGTGTTTATAAAATTTAGGTAAGCATTTGGGATCATCAGACATAAATTTAATGAAACTTTCCAAAAATCGTATAAAATTTGCAGAAAATAACACACGACTTAAGAAGTGAATCCGATGTTTGCAACTTCACTAACCAGTAACTTATTCCTTTTTTACAAGACTAAGCTAAGTACTCTAAGCCACTCCGATACTATGCGAACCATGCACGACAGTACAAAAGTAGCGCAAACATTGCTATCATTAATATCGCAGGAGAAGTATCTAAGCTGACCAGATCATAGACGAAGGCTGAACCGGAAGTCGGCGCCATGACACCAGTTAGCATGTTGATGAGAGTAGTCTTGCCTGCCCCGTTGTGACCAAGCAAGCAGGTGATTTGTCCCTCGTAGATATCAAGATCGAGACCTGATCAGACATGGAAAAGCTGTGACACATTTCTTCGAAGACAGTGAACACAGATCTCTGTTTCCTGGTCAGTGGCAAAAGGCAACCTAGGGGTGCTAGTAATGAGCTCATGGTGTTTCATACCAGTCACTCGGTCATTACAGGAAATGAGATGAATAAATACTCTGTGTATTACACAGGACAGTTTCTATTAAGACATGCAGAATTTTGGAAAATAGGTCTTGATTGTTGATGAAAATTTGTTCTGTTCACGGTCGATAACGCGTCGTGTCCATGGTGTCATATTAAAGAAAATGAATGACATGTTTTACATAACAACGTCCTGCTTGTTTTTTATATTCGTGCTCAAAGAACAGAGAGAAGGCTTGATGAATACCTATATGCACCAGGATGACATTTTCAACAGCGCAAATAACATGGGGTAACATGCGGGTGGGCGCATGTTATTGTATTTACACGGTAGTGCACCCAGATATATATATAAGACTGGAGAAATATTACCTGCCTAACCTGTTCTGTAAAAACTATCGTGAGATGTGTCGAGTCATGCACACCGGTCAATAAAATCTAGCGTACATTTGCTAATTGGAGGTTGTTGTTGTTTTGTTTTGTTTGTTTTTTCTCTCATGTTCAAGGACAGAAAGCAAAGCAGGAAGAACGTGATGATGGGTGTACAGGGAACTCTAACAGAGTTACGCAGCTTGAAACCCACCACTTAACGAATTACAAGTAGTCGTCGACTTACGACTTATACAACTTACTATTAATTGTTTGACTTTAAGACCACAACTATGACTGGTATGTCAGGCCATGACTGGCAAGGGAGCAAAGTGAAAGTGAGAGTGGCTATAACATTAATGAACAGAAAATGGTGATAAAATAGAGCAAATCTGATAATAAAAATAACGAACCAATAACAGCATAATATACTTATGGCCGACTTACGACAGGTTTGTCGTAACCAAACGCGGTCTAAATCGACGACTACCTGTATTCATTTCGCACACATTGCAGTGACTCTAAAGAAGGCATCTCAGTCTACTTAGCAGATCAGGAGTCCGTACATGGATAATCGTGAGGAGTGTGCAGACAACATGGTTAATGACGGCGTAGACCTAATTTTAAGAAGTTATGATATTACAGTCTGTAAACAAAACTCCGGTTAACAACCTAAAAAAGAGAGAAAATAAAGTTAACACAAAACAAAGACAACAGCAGCAGCAAGAAAAAGTGCGTCAGTCATACCGTTTACAGCGTCAACTGGCTCCCTTTTTCCTTGACTGAATCTTTTAGTCAAGTCACGAATTCTGCAATAATGAACTCCAAGGTAATTTACAGTCTTTTCAATGTCGATTTACTCGCTACAAACGAAAGACAAAAACTATTGATATCAACTTCTGAAAGTGAAAGGACAAACGAAGAAACTAAGAAAATAAAATAAGTAAATTTAAAAAAAAAAACACTTTTACTTGAAATGTACTGAAAAGGGTAAAATAATTTATTTCCTGGGTATCAGGATTTTCTTTGATGCGTATAACTTAAAATATGAAGGTGTCAGGGGCACTCTTAGAACTTGGAACATTCCGGGGTCCCTCACACTTTCATAGTTTGTGTAACAAAATATAAAATAAACCAGAATTAGGCTGCTCTCCTCAAACAATATCACTTATGAGAATTTTAAAGGAAAAAATAGCTTCTGTCTCAAAATATGTTATACTGATTTTTACGACATCGTACTCCTGGTTACAATTCATTTGTAGATACACACATGCTCGCACACTCGCTCGCACATGCACACTGTAGCATAACTACTCAGCAGAGTGCACAGGCTCTTACCGGATGACCTTGGCGTCAGTAAGGGAATCTGGCGCAGGCTCAATGTGGGGCCCGTGGGGCGTGTCGGTGGGAATGAGGTCGATGTCTTTGTTCTCATCTCGCCGTGTGCCCAACCAGTACGAGGGCTTCAAGCAGAACCAGGCCTTGCGCACCACGCGGTGTGTGCCTATGTTGTGCACGCACGGACAGTTGTGGGGATTTGAAAAATATCCTTCCTACTTACGTAACTAACCCTACAATTTTACACACTAATATATAATATTTTACACTCTTCACCCAATGATGGGCTCACCCAAACCATTTCTATTTTTTGTAGTAGCTATCTTTACAATTTTTGCGTGTGCCAAAATCAAGATTGAAATTACAAACAAAAGTTTTCAAGCTACATCATCATCATCATCATCAGCAGCAGCAGCAGCATTCATCAATCATCAATCATCATCATCATCATCATCCAATCATCAACCATTCATCAACCATTCATCAATCATCAATATCATATTATTATTATATGATTTTTTTTCGTTTGGTTCCTATAATGCTATAATAGTTTATCCAAATTTACAATGAGGAAAAAATCATCGCATTTTAAGCTTAAGTAAATAATCAATTTGTCAATGTTTGTTTGTAAAATTTTTAACAGCTAATTCCAGCAGCTTCACCTAGACCATGGTGCGTGTATCGCCCTTCTACCTGGGAGGACGTTGTCGAGGTAAGCAGCAAGGACGGCATAGAGGATGTTGTCGGCGATTAACATGATAATGGCCACCATTAAAGAATACTGGCCAGTGGTAAAAGTGTCCGGTAAGTCCATCAACCCTTCTTCGTCTAGAAACACGGCCTGCCAAAATACAACGACAAAAATAGAACACACGCACGCACGCACGCAAAGTAGGTGGAGGGAGAAAAGAAACTCGAAATCATTTAACAGAACGAAAAGAGCGACAGATGACACACACATGCTCGCGCACCCGTATAGCAATAAAGAAAGAAGTGAAGAACAGAAAGAGAGAGAGACAGAGGAGCTATCAGAAATAGGAAGCTAGGATTAGGAAAGGAGACAAATGAAGGTTATGAACTGGGAGTAAGAGCTTCAAATATAAATTTTGAAATGTGATTCATTCATTTCAATGACTAAGGCGAAAGGTACTTCTGCAGGATATTTAACTCTTATTCTGTGATTTGTTTTCCAAAGCTACTACGTCTTTTAAAGCGATTACTGTGAAGAGCAAAATTATTTTTGTTAATGACACGTCATGTTGTAGTTTGATAAAACGCAGAAAATCTCACCTGGTCAAGGCCGAGAGCAAATGCTACAGGTGAAAAGAGACTGAGGATGACCTGACCGGACAGAGGAATGGCCGAGACAGCGGAGTAATGACCACGTGACATGATGGTGTTCTTGCGACTAAATACGATAGGAAGGTACAGCATACTGAACAGCACGGTGAGGAAACTAGTCACAGCCCCTGCCACCTGCACACACACACACACAAAATGAAGAACACAAACATAAGAGGACGCCAGAATCTAAATCATCTAAATAAAACATTCTCAAATTCTTGTACTCAAGATGATAAAACGCATTCAGTTTCGGTTTATGATGACAAATAACATTTCTATGTCTCCGAAACTAATGTCTAATGTACTTTAATGGAACAACTGCACCAAGTCCTGTCATCGTTCATTGTACATTGTTGTGAGGAACGTCTATATAATTCTGGCCGAAATGAAAAGTCTTGGCGTTTATAAACCATCCTGAGGTGATCGATCATTGAGAACAAGGGTCGCAATCATTGACAATGAAATATCAACACGGCAGTAAGGCGTACAGTTGTACAGCCTGATTTTAGAGGAAGGTGGACCGGTAAATGGCAAAACTGTTACACTGGAATGTGTGAAGAAGTTAAAGAAGCCGAAGATCTTACTTTGAACTGTGTTTAAAAAAAAAATGTTGACGCGAGGAAGCCGAAGGTCTTACCTTGGACTGTGTGAAGAATGTGGACATGAAGAAGCCGAAGTTGATGAGGCTGGCGCCATATAGCAGCATGAAGAGAAAGAAATAGCCCAACCCTGAGCTGCCGAAGAAGCTGCCCAGCGCCATGATAATAGTGGAAACGACTCCAATCACAATCACTTTCGCCATGTACGTCAGAAACCAGGACAACCTGCACGAGCAATACGGAGACAGCTACACAAGCTGATTTCCATCTTGACTTTGCTTTAGTTGGTGCGCATTACGTTCCTTCATAACATTATGTTGAATGCGTCACTACGTGTTGAAAATGTTTACGTAGCGGTCAAATAAGAAAAACATTGTCAAAAATATAGTTTAAGCGTGGCTGACGTGCGATGGTGCTGTAGTGTGTTTTTGTTTCTAAAAGCAGGGAATGAGACATTTTTGCAAGATAGCATTGCATTTTAGAAAATAATGTTCATTAAATTATTGTGAAGGTCTAGCATTTGTGAATAATGGTGCAAAGAAGCACTGACTTTCGAACCACCAAGATTAAAAAAAAAGTTGATCAAACAATTTTACAGGACCAACCCCTGATTACATCTGTACAAACTCTCACCAAAAGACGGATTCTCTCAGGCCCATGACCTTGAATGTCAGTTTAACTTTGTATTCTTTCTCGGCCACGATGGTCATGGTCAGGTAGTGGGCCAGCGGTGCCACAGAGATGACCATGTAGATGGCCACCAGGATCTGCAGACGTGACACGCCGGGGCTGTAGTCCTTCACCGGCATCATCTGAAACGTCACTTCTGGCGGCTGGAACTGATCGTCACGGAACAGCTGGAAAGTAAAGCAAGCACAGTCCAAAATGAGTCTGTCTTATACCTCACGGATAACATCCGCTTAAAAGTAGATGACGTGAAAGAAGAAATCAGCGCTTCACATTGTGACACTGATTACTCAGTTGGACAGACAAGTAGAAGACAAAGTTTCAGAAGACTTTAACGAGATAGCGCGGGTACGTACGTGCGTGCGTGCATGTAAAATCTGATACAAATTATTGACAGATGTAGGGGGCTAAATAATATGGTTTGTAGTGTCTCTAAAGCTGGAAGTAAAGTGCATAATACCCACGTTGTGCAAAGGCCTTACGAGGGGCTTCCCCATCTTTTTTTCTCAATCTTTTCTTCCCGCTCAAATTCCCAGCCCTCTGAATAACAACAGCTCATACTTCTTCGACAAGCACAAATTTCGTTGTATCCTGTACGACAACATAATTATGGTCTCTCTTGTATCTCAACCCTAAATAGATGGAACTCGCAACAAGAGGTCGAATGACAGTAAAGAAGGGAGAACAGTCTTGTTAGAATACACAAAGTTGTAATAAGCATAATCACTACTATGCTAAATTATGAAACTTGGAAATACAGTGCCTTGCACTCGATGTTTACATGATACTCAGTGCACCTGACCTTTATGAGGGCGGCCTCTATGACATACTGCAGGAGCACAAGGCCGCTAGTGAGAGACTGAGTACCTGGACACTGGGTGGCCACTCCGTTGGTCACGTAACACATTTCTGCAATAAAACAGTTTTCGTGACTGACTAGACGCCTTGAAAAAAATAAGAGCAAACTTAATTTCTTTATGATCTAATTGTCGAAATCGTTTGTTCTGAGACCTCAACATTTTGCCGGTCGATGCAATAATGGACTTACAAACGCAACTCTCAAGAGATACACAAATTTGTGCACTCTCAAAGACATAACTAGTTCTCTAATTTGGCTTTACTTAAAGTTAACATAGAGATCATGTCTCCTTGTAGTTCGCATTAAAAAAAAACTAAATAAGTAAACAGGAATCAACTCCAATACACAAATAAACATGCGCAGTAACTCGAGTTACACACAAAAGCTTTTATTTAAGATCCTTCTATCCTTCTTACTCCCTGCTATATAAACTGAAACTGGCAACGACGAACAAGAGGATCTAGCAGCACAAATAAACACTACAGACCAGTCATTGTTTTCTCTTTCCTTTGTGAGGCAGGTAAAGAAAGACCCACCTTAACAGTCGCAAAAGTATCCATGGGTTTTATTCTATTCACGCAGACAATGAAATGGAGGAGCCTCAACACTTCCTGATTCTAATCATTTTTGTCTTGTTTATCTTGTTCGGAGAAATGTTTACTTTGTCCAAGAAAATAAACTTCCTTTTCAAGTTTTTAATGTCAAATACAGAAAACATATTTTACATGTAAAGTAGTCCATAAAAAACAAAATCAATAAATAAAATTTGTAAATAATATACTACTGACACATAGTTCTTTATTTCTTTTAGAAAATTTGCAATAGGACTGAAAAGACTGGAGTCGGTGTGAGTGAACTGATACCTAAATAAAGCAACAATCTTGCTCATCGGGCACACAGGCATTCATTCAAAGCCTTCAAAATAATTTGAACCTAGACACCATGTTTTTGCGCTATGGCACAAACAGCAGACAAGGTTAAGTCCGAAAGGTCATTTTTATTTCCCTTGCCGATCAATAATAAATAAACAAACAAATGCTAGAAGACTGGTTTTAAACCACACATTACTGCAAGTCACAATGTCGCTCTAGGTTCCTTTAGTCCATAAGTGAACAGGACCCTTAACTAGGTAGCAGTATTACTACAATTTTCGTAAAAATGCGCCACCCGAAGGCCGTCCCGGTGCAGGGGTAGCATAAAAGAACAGAGTGCAGGAAGAGGGGGATGACATGTGATATACTTTTAACCTAGTTAAGAGCAGTCATGTCGTGCTGTAGCTGCTCTGATTTTTAGCCGGATTTGAACAAAACTGGGGAAAGCGTTTCTCGGACTTTAAAGGGGGCTACATATTCGGTCGATGTCGCGTCCAATTTCTCAATGCCAACGATGGCGTCATGCATATGCCATATGTCCGTTCCAAAAGACCGACTATCTCTCAAGTCAGGCAATGAGTCATAGGGACTCAAAAATTGTAACGCTAAACCTAAAATCATAGTTAAAAGGTCAAGGTAGTCGCGTGACTTTGCGAGAACAGGGAGTGTTAGAGCCATTGCTTACTTTTCTAAAGGCGGTGCCTGTCTCCTCTTCTTCGCTGCCATACCTTCCTATCCCTATCCAGTCAGGTACCCACTCCCCACCTGGATGAACTGGGGGTAAGTACGTTTCGGCACACAAGTGTAAAATGCTAGTGTGCTTCTTGGAGGGAGAACACTGATGCTCTAACGACTGGGCTATCTGATTCCCTCGTCGCTCTCATCTCCCCACCAAGAACGTCACAATTCCTGTGAAACTGCCTGAAAAACCGATATATTTACCAAAAATGTCCTCAAAAAAGATTAATATCTGTAGCTGGGGAGGTGCTTTGGATTGTTGCATTTGTGCTGTGTACTTGTTTTCTTCTCAAAGCAGAAGAAATTAAGCGGGAAAAGGTTACTAGTTACATGTTTAACGCCGTACTTAGCAACTGAGGGAACGTTCTTGACGTTCTATTCTAGACATCACGTCTGGTCTCGCCGGTTCCTCTTCTTCTTGCGCACTGCATTCACAAGTACCATACAGGCCTGATGAGTTGACAATGTTTCCTACAGTTTCCTAACTAGACACAAAGTTTGCGTTCGACGGTCGACAGGTTGAAAAGGCGCGACGACAGCGGACAGAAATGTCAACACCTGTAGCCAGAAGTTCGTCGCCGGAGTGTGTGAGTTGCCGTGAGCTATGCAGTAATATTTGGACCGTGGACAGATTGGCCAACAGATACTGAACCTGGTGATTAGCTACTTTGTCAAAAATTTAAAAAAACATTTATTTCACTGGTGTGTATTTTTCTGAGGTCAATGATTACGCCAGTCAAAACTGATTAATACCCGCGGTACTACTGTTACTCCTCTACTCGCGGTTTCGACAGACAACTCACAGGTAGACTTAAATACTATACATACCCATCCCTTCCTTGAACGAACAGCCACCCTGCATATTCTGCACAGTCTGGTAGGGAAGCCTCAGCGTATAACCAGTCACATTTAAAGTCCCACTCTCGTTAGTCACTGTGAACTGCACACCTACATCAGCAAAAAACGGCTTTGTCCGATACTCGGCTTCCACTTCTGCAGAAGTGACATCATCCCGCATTTCGTGATAAATTTGCGGGTTTATAACTCGTAGGGTGCCGACCACGTTGTTCATGATCTTGTTCACCACGGAGATATTAGGACCTGCTAATATCGGTTTGTTGGTGAAGAGGATTGAAGAAAACGCTGTATCGTTGATGAGGAATGAAGGGAAGTTGTTGATCTCTGGCCGCCTGTTGATGTCCACTGCCAGGTGCAAGAGTACTAGCACAATCACCAACAAGATTGGAAAGAGAACCTCCTGTGGATAAATAAAAAAGCAGTGAACACAACTTACATTACATAGTTCTCATTCATTTATCTCGTGTGTGTGTGAGAGGGAGAGAGAGAAAGAGAGAGAAGAGGTAGAGAAAGATTAAGAAATTAATTAATGCATGCTGAAAAATACTTGGAAGCTTTGCAATTTTTATTCAGCCTTTGATTTCTGCAGTAGATTTCTAAGTTACAGGTAGTGTTGTGTTTCCTTGCTTAATTATGTAATTAACTGTCCTCTATAATGCATAATTATTGTGCTAATCTTCATCAACACATGTTCATGCATGTGAACTAAAGTTTAAATAACTCTACGAGCCAAGTCATGAAAGAGTGAAATCAAATGTCTAGATATCTGCAAATGTTTTTAAGTCACAAGCGTTTACAGCTTGATCATACCAGCTTCGATAAGTTTCTTATCGAAAAAATAAAACAACAATCCATGGCCGCCAGAAGAGTATATTTGTCAATACAAGACTTGAAGTGGAATATGAAGTTTTGTAAGATAACGACTAAAATAGTTTTATCGACGTCTAGTTAGAGGATAGTACTAACACAGATGAAGAAAGAATGGAAAAAGGAAGAATTTATTTCATTGTCCGCACTCGTTAAACCTCATAATATACTACCTATAAAAATAATCCATCAAAACGGTTTAGGTGGGTGCGGTTAAATGTACAGACAGCACAGACCTGAGCGTGATGTACCTAATTAACAGATGGTCTCGGGTGTCTCCGGTCTCCCATTGGCTAAGGCCTTCACCTAGTACATGTTTTCACATACTATGCAGGTGTCTGTGTTGTTGACAATTAAGCGTTTATCTCAAGAACAAAGAGGATGTGTTTCCCTTGATTTGGGGAATATCATCCAACACTAAGCTTTACCTTAGCATTAACAAACAATTTGCTCCCTCTAGTCCTTTAACAGCAGTTTAGAAGGTGAAGGACACGAGGACTAAATAAAAGTTTGTCTGCACGAACCACTTCTCGAGCTTATGCGTACATGGAGATAAACTTCGCATAGTTGCGGTTA
Organism: Pomacea canaliculata; assembly: GCF_003073045.1. Taxonomy (NCBI): domain Eukaryota; kingdom Metazoa; phylum Mollusca; class Gastropoda; order Architaenioglossa; family Ampullariidae; genus Pomacea; species Pomacea canaliculata. Next base: position 5,342,215 of record NC_037597.1, on the reverse strand, counting down.
CTCTTAACACATCGTTCACTGCAATCACTTCCTGATCACGGATTGAACAGTTATGTCAAGACCGACTTTCCCTTCCGGGCAAAACGAAACGTTCAGTCTCAGGTTATGTGAGCTGCTTACTCCTGCGCCCGCAGGTGTGTGAGGTTGGTGGTGATGAGGGTAGTGGAAGGTGGGCACGGAGGGCAGATTGGTTCATACCCTCGACCCGCATTGCGGATTTCATGTCATTATGGTGTGCGTGTAAAAGCTTCAAAAGTTGTTGTAGCTTCATAAAACGCAATACTGTCACTGATATGTGATCTGCTGATAATAATAAAACATAAAGAGTGAGCATATAAAAACACGAGAATAGACACATCACAAACAGATTCAGTTTAACGATCTTTTTCAAACAGCTACAGTATTGTGCTTCATGAAGGAAGCATGCAAACTTGACAACTCACAAGTCTGCTTGTCCTAACGCCATGAAGAAAGCTCTTCAAATATTTACAATCTCAGATCGTCCCCGGACTGAATTTATCCGGTTCACATCAAAATTAGCTGAAAGTTTTTTTTCTTTCTCTCTCTCTCTATTTCAGCCGATTTCGTTCCAAGTTAGAAGTGGATTGTTTTGTTGGCAGCGCGCTAAGAACATTGTAATAGCACCAAGGGAGTGGTCTACGGGGCTTGTTTATTTTGGTGTAGGTGTGTAGGTGTGCTGTCCTTAGGTCGTGCTAATGCGTATGAGTAAAGGTGTTTCTAGATGTTCTAGGATGTTCTGAGTTTTGTGGTGCGCATACACTAGGCATGGCTATGTACTTTCTGGATGGTTTCATGCTTTACTTTTATAAACCTTCCATGTAGAAAGGTGAGTTGTTAGTAAAGTGAATTGAGATCTGTTGAGGTTTGTGTCTCTTTGTAACACTTTTCTCTATATTCTACATGCAACGCATATTATATTTTCTCTCTCTCTCTCACTTAATATTGGCAGTTTGCGCAGTGGAAAACCTGGGAAATAGACAGCACTTTTTCTGGAAAAAAGCTTGGATGAAGGCCTGCTTGACAGGACTAGTAAAAAAGAAATGACTCAACAAGTGCGTATCACCCATGAATGAAAAATTAAGTCCAACTTTAGAACTTTATAAAGAAAACAATACAAAATGAGAGAAACGCCAAATTAGAAAATGATGTCGTCTTCTGTTTTTATTCGGGCAGCTCAGAGAATGCTCATACCTCAGACTGCACTTGGCAGGCATAACTTAAACATGGTTTAATTGAGAAGGTGCCACCACGGAGCTGCTCTTTATAGCAATTATTCTTCCCCGATTTAAGCAAAATTAATCACTGGTGCATATATTTTCGTTGCACTCTCACTGTTGGTTACCCATTAAATAATTGAACTTGCTCTAGATCCCTGTAAAATAATATAGACAAGTGTTATCATCTGCAGAAAAAAACGCTACATCTTTTTTCAAATAAACAGTGTCCTTAATGTCACACCTGGATCTACCTAGTCTTTTATTGTTATTTGTGATGACAGGCTTAAGTAAAAATAAAATGCAGGTGAGAATAAGCCAGAAAAGAAGCATAGGATTACAAAGGGGTCTAAACTTTTCACTACGAGACACAAACTCGACTGTTACACACCATTTACGACTGCGCAGTTACAGACTTACACCAATGAAGACTCCAGCTGCCGACCTGATAGCTCATGCTGCGAACAGAGTGCATTGTTTATTACAGCGAATAACTAAACAACATAATCAACAACTTTCCTTACATAATATTGTTTCTTCTTCTTTTAAATATTTTTCCTCACGTTTGTAGCGAACCAAAAAATGTCTAACAGCTAGCCTACTTTTAAACATCACAAAAAGCGATCGTGCTGTCCTCGCCCTGAAATGCACGTTGGAAATAAAATGTTAACAAGTTTGAAATGAGCCAATGATTCGAAAATAATCTGTGCTCGGTTCGGAGTTTTTAAAAAAAAACAAATAAAAAAACAAACGACAAAAATCCCACATATATTATATGTAAGACATTTTTACTAATCATCCTAGGAAATTCAGGTCTTTGAGTGAAGATTTTCATACAGCGGGTGCCCTGTTTGTTTTTTTTTTTTTGTTTGTTTTTTTTGGTTAAGTAATCATGTAATGTCTAATGTTATATTTGCATGGCAAATTTCCTGAATTTCCTGAAGGAGATAATAAAAGTGTAGATAGCGTGGTTCTGGCTCGGGAGCTCTTAACTTCTGTCTATAGCTTGCTATTTCACAATAACTGAGTGAACAATCCCTCTTTTCTCGGTGTACAGAGGCCAATAGTCCCTAAACTCCCGACGGGGTTAAAGGAAAAGAAACAGCCCATAGTAATTTACAGTAAGTATACTGAGTGGCTTTTAAGCAAGGTAGGATAAATGCTATAGAGAGTTCTTTTTTCTACCTGCAAACACACACACAACGACACACACACCCGCTGAGCCTCATTTCATAACTTAGTCATACCTCTCAAAAACACTTCAGAAGTCCCCACTTTGTGTAAGTCTATAGTTACGGCCCTCTAAGCGTTAATAACAGTATTAACCGACAGCTCAGTACCATCCACAAGGGCGCAGAAAGAAAAGCCAAGGTCATTTTCTCCAAACAGCTAGTCAAGCATTCCTTTCCATCCAGGCATCCGGATGTGTGAGGCCAGTTGATTTGACATGACGAGGACGAGATGCAGCCAACAGGCCAAGGTTTTATGATAGTACATAGCTCTAAATGATTTGGAGTGCAGCATAGGTAGATAAGGTTTTCAGCAGTCCGTGGGGAGGACAGTTTCTCTGCAATGCCAATCGCTATAAGATTTGATTATTGATTTATAATTTCTTTTTATTTTATGTTTTATTTTATGTTTTTAGTTTTTGTTTGTTTTATATATTTTTTCTTTCTTTGGTATTTGTTATATCTCATTCTCTTTTTACCTCAGTATTTCTCTGTTTTTCACCTTGTTCTTTGCTTGCTCATTTAATCTGAAGCTTGAGAATAGATAAAGTGGGCAAACAGTAGGTCTGATGACTATTTCCAAGAGAAACATATCAGTGTCTGAAAGTAGCGATTAATCGTACATCATCAATGTCATCAAGGCTGATAAAACACATATCATCATTGATGTCATTTTCTTCCCCCGACTATTCATATCCTAACTCAGAAACACATACACTCGTGTCGAATTGGTCCGGTAGCCGTTTAATACGAGTACAATGTGCATTTTTCTGCATGTGACATCTGTTGAAACAGCTACCTGCTTTGCATTCTTGTATCTTATTTACTGACTCGGTATAACACATTACCAAAGTAACTGCTTTTTGATCGTGAAATGTCACAGCGCCAAGTTGTCACATATGAATTTACTTTGACTTCACTGTGTGACCTCAGTCTGTTTTGTTTTCAGTTTACAACCTCTGAGAGACGATATGTCTAATACACACGGTTTCTTTGGACCTTGTACAACAACAAAATTAAATTGTAGAAAGAGATGCTATAGGCCTAGCGTTGAAAATAACAATCAGACATGTCGGCTATTGGCAGTTCTGTTGAAAGCTTAAAGCAAAGGAATATTTGTAAAGCATCGGGTGAGTGAGGAGGACTCACTGAACACAGTTTGTGTAAACAGCGGCTTGCTGACGTCACGTGTCGACAATTACTACTCCAAGCTACCTGCGTTTCAGACGCGCGCAATGTTGTTCGCGTGCTGCTATGCTAATATTTGTTGACCGCGACCGCCATGTACCAGAGTAACATTTCGTTTACACCTGTTTGCTTTTCGTCCTTGCTGCAGATGTCAGTGCATCGCATCCGTGGCCTCTGCGTCTTCTCTTGCACGCACTGTCGCACGCGACAAGCTAATCAGCATCATCATGACCGGCTACATACAGCCTATAGACATTGACACGTGACACAGTCGGGAAATTGGAGGGAGGACGGGAGTATTGGTGTTTTACGCCGTAGCCAGCAACTAAGGCTATATCACGGCAAGGCAGACAGCCCTGAAAACAGATGCCACATACAGAGAAAGAACAACATGCCCGAGACGAGAGTTGGAACCCAGGAAAGCCGATCTTCACTGTATTGTGACAGGCGCTAACCGTTGCACCACCGGACCGCCCCATCGGTGGAAGTAAATGAGTAGATGGGTGTGGTAGGAGCCTGAAGGCAAGAAATTATCAGCAAATTATTCTTATTTAGTTTCGTGTTGACAAATAATATATGCCAGCCTATGTCTTTCTTTTACTGAAGTTTTAGCTGCAGAACTCTTCAATACAAAACAATCAGCTCCATCCCTCTCGGCAGCGCTGTACGACTTGCACCATGGGCATCAGTTTCGTCGGGATTGCTGACTCAGTCACGTGATTTCATACCAGTCTCAGTGCTGGTGTCAGAAAACAACTACGTCTGTTTTCGTCTGCGCATTTGCTATGGCCGATCCACCCAAAGCTGACTGAATTGAGGATCCAAGTCTTTTATTTCACCTTGAAATGTTTAATATAAATTAGTGCTGAAACAAAAAGTATACTTTGAAATTCTATGTACATTCATAAGATTTGATACTGTGCATGCGCCTATCAGAAACAATCGTATTTGTGACTTCGAGCCTTCTACTTGACCAGCTTGAGATTTCTGAATAGAACGAGAGGGTAGACAAAGGTACTCATGCAGGAGATAAACACACTGACTGGTGTTTGCCTCGCCGACATGGCGTCACTACGGCAACCGACACTCATCCGTGTAACTGGCGAGGTTGGCACCATGTTTGACATCACACATTCTCGTGGATCTGCCGAATTAACATACCGTACTATTTCTCTCATTGCAGGCTGCAGTGTGCTAAATCTTAAACTTAATGTCTGAGCCTCGACTGTCACAGCGATGCTGTGCACAAGTTTACGAGTCATAGAATGCAGGGAAAAAGAGAAAAGGAGACTTTATAAGCAGACCGCCTGCGATGTATCTCTACAAGGATACAAGATTGCATAGACAGAATTAACGGCTTATAAAGATTCGCAATAAATATTTTACAGCTTGAATATTCCTTTCCTTTATTTTCTAGTTTACGCAGACTATGAATAATACAGGTTCGTCGTTCGGAATGGAGTTTTTGTGAAAAACGTGAACGGACTCTGACAAGGTGATTTTCTAAATCTCTCGCTTTGTATACACCGTCTATGCCATTTTTTGTGCTGGTTGCACGTGTGTTGCGCGAGTGTACATGTCAAATAACTACACACAGAAACCCAATGAAAATGCGTATCCTTTTTTTTTAATCACATGTTTGGCGTGGTTAGTATACTCAGTAGGAAGGAACCACCCGCCGCATGTGTCCTGTACTTCACTAACCGTACTTCGACGGACTGAGGAGTGTTGTGACAACAGTACTAGAGCCGTTGATTTTCAAGTGCTGACAACTTCAAGGTTTAGAATCTACATACTTTTTGACCGAATATATTCCTTCACTCAGTGCATGACAAAAGGCTGATTTACCCTCATGTTTCCCATATGACTAAAGTTGTCCTTGTAACAACTTTTATGCTATCAATAAATGTCATGATCTTTGTCATTCCATCCAAGATTTAGAACTAAAATGATGCCCACACCTATTTTCCGGCTTCACTAAAATGTGCGCCCGGATCCAAACGACCTCCATGCACACCCGATGTTATGTGTGTTCGAGAACACGAGCAGACCGGATGGTGAACACGTATTCAAGGTTTGCCCCACATCTCGCGGGTTTTGTAACCGGCATGAGAGGCTCAACGATGCAATCATGTGACTGAAGGTCAGCCGGACTCTTCCCATGTACATTACAATAACGTAAGCAATTACTAAACAAGCTAAAAGTAAATTAAAAAATAGTTTCCACGAAGAGATCTTTGCCTATCTTTTATTTGAATACAGACTGTAAAACAGGCATGTCTCTGGCTAACCCCTTCACCTGTGCAATCCGAAAGCTACTGCTGTATTAGATCGCCTTTTTAGACAACCTTCAAAGCTTTGTGCCGCTAGAAATGGCGTTCCTATATAATTAGCGAACGTTTCATGGTATTGAAATAAAATCCTTTGAGTAAAACTGGATGTGGCAGTAGGATGAGACCCCTATAAGGATTAGCTGACGATCGCTTATCCTGGTCTGCCAAAGCCAAACGAAAAGGGTATACTATATTCTGCTATTACGTATTTTACAACCCTTTCTCGCTTTTCTCCCGATCGACTCCCAACGCACACAACGGCAGAAATACAGAGAAAGGGGGAAAGCTGAATGGGGGTAGGGTGGGGAGGAATGTAGACAGGTAGGTTCCGTGACGACAGACGTTTTCATCGAGTTTGCACAACTCAGACAGAGGCGTGATGTTTTGTTTTAGTTTTTGTTTTCCTTTTTTCGGTCACTTCAATTCTCCTCACTTTCTATGGCTTGTTTTATTTTTCTTTCTTTCCAATGAGTTGCGGGTACATAAATGTGGCTGTCGTTTGTTTAGATGTAAAAATGTGTGTGTGTGTCCGCGCGCTTGTGTGGTGCCTACCTTTGTGTTTGAGACAGTGGAAGATTCACGTATGCAGTCGAAGGAAGTGTTTCTACTCTTATCATTACTGGATCATTTCACTTTAGATCCTATACCTAGAAACCAATAAGTTATTATTTAATTTTCCTTCCCCACCATCAATAATTAAGCCTTCTCTATCCTTTGCCGCTTTCTTTTTATCCGCCTCTCTGATATGGTAATCCATAAAAAATACGTTTTGCGCCATCTGTTCGTTAGTAATCATTTGAAGAAAAGGCAGGATTGTAAGGGTTAATCGGTTATTACAATCCTCCGGGTATGTAAGTAGAGCAATGTGCGCAGATTTGAAGACAGGGGATCCCCGCGCTTACACGGCTTGTGCCGAGTACAAAACAACTCATCGCTTGCGAAGTGAAACTGGTTTTCGAGAATAATCAACCCAGCTCATTGCTGGTACTCCCTCACACCCCTTTCACATAATCTTTCACACAAATCGTTGATATATTAATAACTACCATCGACATATACCCGTGTAGCCATCTGAGAAGGAGGGATTTGTCATATGAAATACTATTCAGCTGGTTAATACAGTAAGATTCACTTAATGGTTCATGCATGTGGGCGCGAGTGAGAAGAGAGGGAGAATGGTGTTTGTGTGTGGCTGAGAGAGAGAGGGGGGGAGAGAGAAACAAATTGTCTAAAACTTCCTTTATTATTGGAGAAGGAAATTTATTATATATCAGTTCACACGTATTACGTTAACAAAAGCTCATCCCCACATCTGGTTTGCACCCACTGTCGTATTTCACCATTACATCCCACTCTACATCTCATCATCGCCTAAAGGCGACTGATCCATCGCATACAATCGGCCATCGACTACTTTTTTTAAAAAAGCTAAATCAAATACAAATAATCGCTGTTGTTAAACCTATGTAAAAATAAAAGTTTCTCTATCTTTTATTAACATCGAAGAAGCTGCCTGGGTCACAGGACGCCAAAATCATGGAATGAAAGAATGAAAAAAAAATCGTCTACATTGAGCTGAAGGGGTTAAATTCTGAAGCTCTGCATCCATTTTAACAGCGTGAACGATTATATATGTTTTGAGAAATTTTTAAACTTCTACCTTACATCGATCGGAAACGCAGAGATCGACCAGCAATACAGTTTTACTACAACAGAAAGACATCTTTGAAATACAGACAAAGATGATTGTCATACCATAAAGGAAACTAAAAGCACACATACTCATAATCCCCCGAAAATCCCCAAAATTGGGAATTCTTACCTGAAGTGTAGTTCTCCATCCTCTTTTTTTCATCAAGTAATTTCTCCACAATAAAGCCCTGAGCTGATCTGTGAACGAGGCCATTGTCCAAATCCGTGTAGCCGAAAACAGCGAAAACTGATAACTTATTCAGAGGCAAATCCAGGCAGAAACCAATAGTATCCAACCTATGAGATGTTCAGTTGAGCAAAACTCTCACCACGCTTTTCCTGCTCTTGATCCTGGAGTAACATATCTCCATGTCTCGGGACTTTCACGCGTGTTAATAAAATCCTGATGGCAACTCCACAGCCTCCGTATACAGCGACTCAAACATTCACATTCTACAAAATTTTATCAGTGTCAGCCGTAAATGGCAGATAAAAGCGATTCAAACTGTAAATCCCGGGCACATTTAACTTTCAGACAAATCTATTATGAACTCATTTCTGTTGCTAGAGCCCAGCTGTGTTTGGGTACGTTGTTCACTCTAGTCCCCAACACGAGAAGGGTACAGCAAACAGAAAAGTCGTCTGCTAAGCCTGTACCCACATGCGAGCGCAGCGTGACGCTCACGCGGAGTTAACTCAAACCTGAATAGCGCGAATATCTAAGCTAACTAGTGTATTACGCGCTATTCTCTGGCAAGTGGCTCGTCATAGCCACAGTTTCGTATAAATATCGTCTGCTTGCCAAATGAAACTCGTACATGTGAATTTTCGAGACTAGTCTGTGCAGATTAACAAAAAATAATATTTTTCGTGTATTTCTTTGAAAAATAGCCTTTTATTGACGGAGTTGTCGTACACAGGAAGTAAGCTGCTATCTGTGGCCCGAGATTAAAATAGAGGTTATCGCTGCTGAGTCTATTTGTCGGCTTATCTGTATGTCACACCCTTTATTCAGGCCTGCTTGAATAAGTGTGTTCGTGTTGGTGTTGTGTGTGTAAGAGAGAGAACTTGCGTGAGACGATTGTATTTGGAATAGGCACGACAAGAACCGCAAAGAGATTTCCATTTTCTTTGTAACCAGACACATACTGTTGAACATGTATGTTACTATGGGAGGCAAATGTTTATATGACTATTATATATATATATATCTTTATATAACAAATTTGAAAAAAAACAGTTGCATGTCGACAGTAAGACCCTTTTGATCGGTGTGTTGAAATCAAATGTGTGGCATTTTTATAGTCTTATTAAGATTAATTATCTCTCTCACTAAAACCGCCAAATCATTTAAAGGTGCTTACATCAATCACATGCGCACCAAACACCTGACAGATAAAATGAAGCATGGATATAAATACTCGGTAGTTTAAGACGCCACACCTTCACAAGAGGAGTTTATGTTTCCACTTTTTTGCCCCAGGGACATTTCTGAACGGTAGTTCAATAATTTCAATGTGTATATACATACCACATAGTGTCATTACTGATTTGTAAGCTAAGAGGAAACGCTTATAATGTAGAAAATAATCTGTGGTGAACATGAGTATTTCTGATTGTGGTCTGTTTGACTCTTGTGGAAACATAATTTGATTCCTTCCGCAAACGAATGCATACCTTTTCTATGCGCGCGCACAAACATACAAAAAGTATGCAGATGCATACAGACAGGCAGACAAACCACATCCACACAGTTCTTTCTCCATTTCCATGCTCGCCTTGTCAATCGATGTTTAAGAATGTTTTCTGTAATACACAAACAATCCCGGATGCTTTAGGGTGTAATATTATCGGCGATTTGACACCTAAAGTTGTTATTTGAGGCGACGTGCGTGGAAACATAAGTTTGACACACGAAGCCAGTCAACAAGCACGTAAATCGTACGTTCCACCCACATCCTCCACATCACGTACTCTACCCAAGTTCGCACAGAAAAAGCCGGCCTTAATGTCTCTCATTTGTTTTTCAGCCCAGCCCTAAGAGCAACGGTAATGCAGTCATCATCCGTACGACAATTACAAGAAGACAGCGTGCCGAAATAATCTGAAAATTATGTTAGCATATGCTCATGTTGTCTGCCATCTTGTTTCGTTCGAGTGACTCGCTGATAACCAATGTTTCTGTCAAACAAACCGCGTGTCGGCAGTCAGTAGTGCAGTAAAACACAGCAACTGAAGTATGTGTCTGTTGCGCCTGACGTCACAGCCTGGCTGCTTACCTCTGTGTGTGTATGAAGTATGGTTACGGGAATGAAGTATGGTTACTTCTGAAGGCCCTGATGGGAGGTATAAGATTAGGGGTCATAGGATGTGTGCAACAACTGGAACCACACTGGCCGCACAACTAATGCATGGATTCTAGTTATTTCTTGCAGCGTCAGTAGAAGGGAGCTGGCTTTACAACTGAAGCAACGATTGTGACAACCTACCTTGGTGTCATAGCCTCTTATGTCATCTTCAGTGTCAACGACCCTCACATATGGAGGAATAGCGTGAGTGCCTGTTCACTGCTACAGATGATCTTTTAGCCAGGACCAAGCAGCTGCTGAGACTCAGTCGTACCAAAGACCTTGTAAGGATCTCTTTTTTTCCCAGCCCACCTCCTACTCTTGCTTCCACCCCTTCCCCAACTCTATGGGTGCTTCTAGCCCCTCTCAAACACTTGTAAAGAGAGAATTGTTTGTTGTTTACACACAGTATGAGCCTGCGGGCTATGATCACATCAAAGATTACAGAAACTCTGTTTTAATGATACTGCAGTGTTGCTGTACAAACAACTATAATAATATGGAGCTATAAATTGTTTAAATGGCGCCGACTATTGTAATAGTGGTGACAATGTGGCCGTGATATCGGTGGGATGACAGCAGGGATAGCCACTAGTGCAAAATCCCGGGAGTTGTGAACCGGCGAATATGTATACATAATACAGCACTCGCTTGTGCTCGCCTACAAACACACTCGACATACGACTAGGGGAGAGGGCTGTACAAGTGTACATATTGTTCATTATTTGACATACCTGGCAGATGATAAAAGTGTGGAATGTTGTTCAGTACCTAACATACCAACCGTATCGTTCAGAAAGGTTTTCGCTTGACGCACCCAAACCCTAACCACAGTCTTTCGTTATCTCATCGCCTCACCTGGCGGTCAAGAATGGAACAAACGAAGTCCGATCCTGTAACAAGGTGTTGTACAGCCAGCCTAATCTTTCACTAGAAACACGAAGTTACATTTGTACTACATGGGAAGTTCATAGCTTCCTTGCGCTCATCTAGTCCAGACTATTTCACAGTCGATGATTCAACTGCAAGGGACAGTTTCTGGTTCACTTATCGTTCATCATCCCCTGCAACAGGCTAAGATTTTTTTTCCTGAACTATTTTATTTTTTAATCAACATTTCTTTTTATTTAATTTTTAAACTCTTTCTTAACAGTCACTTTGTCTTTGTGTGGGTTTAGAGTCCCTCTAACGTTTACAAACTATTACATACCTCGATTCACGAACTGCGTTTTTTTTTAAGTATTGCAAAAATTTAGGTCACAGAGAGTTTATTTCACGGATGTTTTACCTGAATTGTTCATACGTTAATCCGGGTATTTCCTTGTGTCCGTCAGGTTTAGCGACCTACCCGCCGCTCATTTTTCTCACCGTCCGTGTGTCGTGTTTGCGGCACAAACCCTTGACACAAGACTTTTCTGTTTGTCACTTAATTTAAATTACGTTAGTTCTGAACTTAACTCTATATTGATTCTCGATTCATTTGGTGGGTCGGCGACCTTCTGACCTCCAACACTTTGCTCTATTTCAGCAGTTGTGAGGCTTGCCCAGCCCGTGACTCTAGGAGGGCAGGTGCTCGACTTTTCAAATACATAGTCCTGCGGCCGGATGTCAACAGCTTTCTTCAAATTTCAACGACTTTTTGTTTACAACTGAAGTGGCTGGATAGATGAGGGTGTCTAACTTAACAAAAGACCGAAAGCGGACACCCACAGAGGAAGTCGAACGCCCGAGTCGTCTGGCAACGGTTGGCAACTGTAACCTCTGACCCCGCACACGCCGGCACGAGTGCCGATATTTGAGAGCACACGAGTGTAGAATCGTGTTCTCCGCACTTTCAGTCTTCAAACAAACGATTTACGCAACGGACGCAGACGCCAGCGAAGTGGATCCTGGCACGTGGCTCCCACGCAAGAAACATTACACGGAACATCAACCTCGCCCGCCGCTCATCAACTTTTATCTGACTGCAGTCATGCAGCGCATGGTGACCGCTTTAGGAGGTCAACCACAACTTGCTTTGTCGAGTGTCAACTAGACCAAGACCTCTACTTGTAGAGGTTGTGTGTGTGTTTTGGAATACAGTATTTACAGTAGAACGTTATCCGAGCTTGATGTTCTACATACGCGTTATTGTGAGAGAGAGAGAAGGGGAGAGAGAGAGGATGAGGCAAAACCCTTGGACTGAAAAACAAAGAATAAAAAATAAACCTTCCGTTGCTGTGACTAAACACCTCTCACGTAGCATAAAAATACCATTCAGATGCACAGCATAGAAACACCAATCAGGCGTCTCCTAGTCTGCATCCGGCGTGCTGCTTACAAAGGGACCAACAGACGAGGCATCACCCGGAACAAGCGGCCGAAAAATGCAGACAATGGGAGGTTGGGGACACAATTTTCTTCCATGGTTTTGATCGCGTGGCAGGTCCCGATCATTGTCTAAAAGCTACGTGACTACGTGCTAGTTGAAATTTCGATTAGGGTAAAAGCCAGGGGCTGAATGACGGGTGTGTTCGTGTGTTAACGTGGGATGGGGTGGGAGTGATGGAGTAAGAATTGTAAGAATCCTTTTTCGACCACAGCGGACATGCGCAATACGCTGACCCGGGTACTGTCTGTCGTGCTGATTAAGGATGGGAACTGGGGGTGTTCATATGAGTACACGTGTGTGCAAATGTATGCACACTACCATTACACTTCAACTTTCTTTGAATAGAGACACATTCTTAAATTCATGCTCACAATTTTGATAGATACACGTATAATCACGCGCGCGCGCCCACACACACACACGGAAGCACGTACCTGCACGCTACATATATATGTATATGAAAAAGAGTATATATATATATGTGCACGTGCGTGCATACGTGTGTGTGAGAGAGAGAAGAGTGCAAATGTCTGTCTTGATCATCAGCACTAGGCACAGGGATTGAAGGCTTAGGCAATGGGTCTTGTGCTTCATGATATCCTTCACTCGGGTTGTTAAAAGTGACATTCAACACTACTCACCTTTCTACCTTTGGTCCCCTACAGCTCGTAGCGAAAAAAATGCCAGCCCGACAGTGATTAAAAGAACTGAGTACACAGTTCTTACCCTTCTCAAGGAACACACACACATACACACTGACACAGGTGCGCCATGAGAGCTGAGTACAGCATGTTCACTGTTCACAGGGTTATGACTTCATTTCTAGTTGTAGTCGCAAGTTCGCATGGTGAGTAGCCCAGAATCTTCGCGAAAGACTGTGTCACCAGTGTTGGTGGGTGATGCACCGATGGAGGTTAAGAGGTCAGTGTGGAGTCAGGGGAAGGGGCCATAGCTTGAAGCCCCTGCTGCTCAGGGATATTAATGTCAGGATAAGCAGTATCCTGTGCTGGGCGTTGGCGGGACATTTCATTTCACGTGTAGCATGTAATGCTGGCATATTAACAGGACACAAACACACAGATAAAGCTCTCAAAAAAGTACTAGTCTCTTTATGTCTTACGTCGAATTGAAATTAATTCATGCGAGGCATAAGCCAGATATTTTATTGCTTATCTGCGCTTCTAACTGCTCTGAAAAAACGACTACAGGCCATATTTTTTCCCGCAATCTCCGCTGAAGACGCTACAGTCCTGCTACAGTTTAACGCTCACCCGACAAATATATATAATTATATTTACACACACCGCGAAGATCAAACGCAAAAATGAAGAATGGAAACTATATTTCACGGATGCAGGAGTTCTATACCACGTTTGGATCACGCTCCGGTTTACCCGGATATGTATTGAATCTCTCGCTGAACATGGCTGTAAATGTTTGTGACGTGTTACTGCGTGCATCGCTGGTGATTTGCATAACCACGGTTCTTCCCACCATGACGTCACCGCTTTTGAACATCTTATTTTTCAGTTTCTATAACTGTTTGACTGGTGACTGCATGGTGATATTGTTAGAAAGTAGAACACAATAGACGTTTTCTCACACACGCAAGCACACACACAAACACACACGCACGCACGCACGAACACGTGTGCGTACAGGACGCGCACTTGCAAGAAATACTGGCATTTAATTCTCCAAGAAAGGTGTTTCAGCACTGTGTGCCCGTTGAGTGATACTTTGGTCTCTGTTTCTACACAAGCTGTGTGCGCATGCGTAGGGATGACCGATGAACCGTGTAACTGGCTGTAAGCTTAATTCTCTCAATGTTTCAAACTGCGTGTGCCGTCACACTTACAATGTTTATCCATAAAATCTTGCATTTGACAAGGCAATAAGTACGTTTCTTTTCTTTTTTTTAAAAACAAAAGTAAACCCAAAAATTCAGTGATGTGAATACTGGAATTGCAAGCACTTAGTCCGTCGATATAAAAGACCATCATCGGCCATAACAAAAGAAACCGTCACCGTCTCGGTTCTATTTTTAATCATCTACACTGGCACTTTCAGTCTTTCTTACTAAAGTATACAAATCTGTACACATTACATTGCCAAATAAATATGTCAAGGAAAACTAAAAGATAAATACACTAAGTTGAACACAATAAAACCCCAACGTATTAAATAAAAACGAACGCTCGGGAGGGCAGATGACCGTCTGCATTTATGTATCGTGTAATATGTATGAGTTGTGAACTGCAGCTGGTAAAGCACAGCCACAGTCGCTGTAGTTATTATAGAAGACAGCTTTGATGAATGACACAGATCGTCACACCATCCTTTACTTGATCCCCTCTGACCAGGCACTCAAAATGTTGCTCTTAGCAGTTTGCGGGAGAAACTTTACTAAAATGTGTGTACTTGATGCTTAATACTTCTCAAACAAACACAGCACCAGCGGCGAATGAATTAAAATGCTGCTGTTATTCTGTTGTTGCTGTTATTACTATTAAGACAATGATAACAACATCAACAACAGCACCAGCTTCTCTCTCTCTCTGCTATTAACTCCTGCTCCTTGACAGTCTTTGTACGCGATAATGATATTAGTAGTCTTTAGTGATATCACTCAACTAGCAGTGCTAAGAAGTGTATAGTTTTAATATATATATGTAGAGCTTTCATGCACGAGTAGTCTTTACGCACAAAGAAGAGGACTTTAAAAAAATGGCGCAGGTAAACACGTTTCAAGAGCGAAATAAAGATGGGACGAAGGGGTTGCAACCATCGTGCTACCGAGCTAATAACTTGCTTTGGCGGAATAAACGAAAACATTTATAGCGGATCATGTGTGCTACTCTAGATTTCTGAGCTCTTTCTTCACTGATGTCACAGAGGACATCCGCTCAAGTTTCATTGCCAGCCTGCACGTGAGTTCTACCTGTAACACATCTAACCCAACGCCCTTTAAGGTAAGTTGACCATCCACCGTTATCACCAGACCTCATCTAATAAGCGTTCACGAGTTATCAAAACATCTATCTCTGAGGTACGGAGTTAGCACGATTTCTTCTTTTTTTTTTTTTTTTTTGCTAAAGTGGGGGGTGGGGGAATAGGAGGGCAAATAGGTGAACAAGGATACGCAGTGCATGTTTACCTCGCAATGTGTGTGCGTGTGTGTGAGAGAGAAGGGGCAGGAAAGAGAAATGTAGGACAGAGGAAGAAAAATGTAAAGGTTGTCCCCTAACTTTTTTAAAAACTACTTTTCCCGGAGCCGGCAGTTTTTGTTTTTTGTATATGTTTATGAGAAAGAAGGGAGTGCCCATCTCCTCGATCCTTGCTTTACTTCCCTCGTCCCTCTTCAAAGTCAGGTGCCAGTGCCGACCGACAGTCGCGGGTCGACTCGGGGAAGTTCTTTGCCCCACACAAACATGTTCGTATGCTTGGGTGCGGAGGCCAGAGCTCAGACCACTCGGCTACTACTTTTCCAGAAGACGAAATGAGATGACAAAAAGAAAAGTTTAATAACACGTGCGCAGTTCGTGGCGTCGATCGTTTACTGCGCTCTCTCCTAAGTGCCTGTAAATAATGTACTGCATTCGCCGCTCTGTGATCACCGAACCAGAAAGGCTGTTATTCTGATCGTCTTCAACTATCAACTTCCAAGGACGCCAGCACCGAACATCAGGTCAACAGGCTATCATTAAATTTTGTGTAAGTCCTGTCAAGATGGCGGGGGGACCGCAGACGGAGAGGACAGACCCGGGTGTTTGCAGCGTGTTGACCCGACCTCGACAAGGGCTGAGGACGCACTTTGAGCGAGAGAGAGGGAGTCGTGGAGATATTTATCAAGTTTCAACATCTGGCAGGAGATAATTCGCAGGCTTTCTGAAAATACCAGTTAAGAGGATATATATGTCAATGTCTTAAAAACGTTCATACTGGGGTGGCTCAAATCGACTAAACTGAATGAGGAGATGAAAATAGAAACTCTGAAAAGGTTAAATCATTGTAAATAAGTTTTAAGTTATTTCTAACCTTGAAATCGCAATCTTAATTTTTAAAAATGTGTCAGCTTACACGTGTAATCTTGCACAAAAGAAGGAAAATATTGCCTACACAGTTTATTCTATCAAATTAAGACATAATTCATATTCAAAACAATTGTTTGGGAAAACAGAAAAAACAATTAATGTAAGTAACAGGATCACCCAGCTTTCAGTCTCTATAAGCTTCAAGTCCATGTACAGTAAAACTATGACAGGTGTGCAGTACTGCAGGATATATATATGCTGGTAAACTGGTCTAGTATACAGAATGGAGGAGTGGATCGAATTAAAGCTCTTCATTTTAAATTATCGGGTAATTATAATCTAATAAAGTGGCCTCATTGGTCAGATCTTGCAGTAAATCGCAGACAGATCCTACATTTATCGAACGCCAGCTCTTAAAAAAATTAACTGCATCCACTCGTGAACACAAGAACACTCCATGCAAGTTCTTTCATCACAGGTTCGGAACTCGGTAAACACGGTGTTTGTCCTCTGGAGGTCATCAGCTGTCACAGTCGCAGGGCATGATATCATAATGAGGTGGATGCCAGGTCAACGGTCACGGCGCCCTCAATGCCGGGATAAAAACCCGATATTTGTTTGTCGAGAGAATGACCACGACCTGGCTCCTCAGCCGGCGACATGCGTCACGTGATTTGTGGAGTAGCCCTGCTGCTTCAACTCGTTCTGGAAGTTTTAAGCGAGTCAAACACAATGCGACCGGTGGAGGGCATCATCTGCCATTGTAATCTTTGCCCTGTGTTCACATGTTCGTGTGGTGTTCATTAAGAACTATGAACAGCTCGATCAGTGGATCCAGCAGCGGCGTCCGGAACTAGCCGGTTCGATATCCACGTTGTCACTAAGCAGCGCCCCACTCCCTCTCCAGCTGCACAGTATACCGGACTCCATAGATGGTTGGGGAAAGGTAAAGCATAAAGAGGGAGAGGAACAGGCACCACCCTCACAGAACCTGGCACCTCTGTCACCTCATTCGCGTACACCGTTAGGTCATGGGACCACCTTTACTTTTTTGTTGTTTTTTTAAGTGGAAGGAGTGCGGAATGTTGAATACGTTTAAAATCAAAACCAGACAATTAAAGAGTCTGAAAAAAGATTTTGTGTTAAGAAACTAAAAAAGAAAGACGGACAAAGAACACCAAGGTCTAAGACCACTGCCGAGAGCTCAGGACAAAAAGAGATGACAACTACGTCTGACAGGCTACCACACGCGGGGCTCATTATTCCCAATAAGTTTTAAGGACACACACACACAACAGAGCATTCTCTAGCTGCTTGTTCTCTGAACACACACACTTGCACGCCAACACCCGCGTCCTAACACATCCTGATAAGAACAATGTAGATTACCTGAACAGAGACTGTTTGCTTGAACTCTATGTATAGTGCAGGTGAGTGAGCGTTGACGCCTGCTTGCAAGAATTTATTTTTTTTTTTTTTTTATTTGTAGCTTTACATGTAGTAGTGCGTGTATTTGCTGTCTGCGAGTGTGTCTGCGTGTGAGATTAGTGTCTAGTGAGTGGCGGCTATCATCGAGACATGTTCCTGGTGTAACATCACTTGGTGAATAAATGAATTCTTCACATGAAATGTCTGCTGGTGAGTAGCGGGCGTGAAGGACAAGACACTTACCCTACTGTAATGACAAGCCCACAATTGTGAAATATGAGACGCGACTGCCATTGAATTTATAATCTAGAATTAAGTTTTGCAACATTATATACAGCTTTCTTGGTTTTTGATTATGCCTGTCAACCAAGCCATGTCCGTCATATCAAACTCATCCTCATCACAGGTCGTCTTGCGGTCACAATGAAGCAATCACGGGATTGTTTAACAAGTCATGATGTGCAAACCTCACACGTGCATACATGCATGAGCTGAGATCGCGCACACACACACACGAAGGTAAGCAAGTAGGAAGCGACAAACCACAACTAATGAAAAAAAGGTCAACGAATATAAATATTTTATTTTTAGCTTTTCTGTTAACATTCAAGTTACATATTTCTTAATCAATGAGTAGTCCTGTAACATTTTACAGACGCGAGGATATAAGTGTTATCTACATGGGTTAGTGGGGTGAGTCGCCAGCATCAGTCCAACAAGACCGAACTTTATCAACAGTTGGCAACGTCTCTGTAAAGCTTGTCACTCTTGTCATCGACAGCAGTAACATCTTGATTACATGCAACATGGCTACAGTTTTCACAAAATAACTCAATCATACTGGTTCCTAGTGCACATACACATGATGAGAGTTGTTATGAATGCAAAACATGGCAGCTGCAAGGGAGAATGATGAATATTTATCAAGGAAATTCAAATCAAAACTGCTCATCAAGAATGAAAATTTTCAGCATTATGTCTCATAGTGAAATTTATGAAAACTTCTCAAACCCATTAATCCTCAAAACAGCTGACATAACTGAATGATGAATGTTAATGTGTGGAATGTTTCCTTGTTTAGGAGAAACAAGCAGCTGAATGGTAAATGTTGAACCATACACACATTTTTCCCACTGTGTTGTAACATTGTTCAGCACTTCAGACATACTTGTCTTCATTCTATGATGACGAGAACTATGGACACACTTCAGCTTTTATTAATTAGGAAATGTGTAGTGCAGTCACACTGTAAAAGTACAAAATGGAGCATTTTTCATTCACTCAGACCAAGGCCACATAATTCAGACTTCTGTATGCCACAACAAACCTCATCCTCACAACCGTGGGAAGCAAAGTTGTCCAATGTGCAAGACCCTATGAATGCAGCAACATACTCCATTACAAGATCAAATATTTCGTATTCAACACACAGCAGTTGTTGCAAAGTAAACAAAGCCACATCAGAGTTGCTACATTAAAATGTTGTGCACTGTGTGGTTGGTCTTTAATGGGCTACAATTTGAAAAGCATAAATACATTTGCTACAAAGTTTTTAAAGCAAAAGGTTAATAAAGCTGGTCATATGTCATGACTTAATGACTTAAGTACAATGCTCAGAAGACATGATGGCTGAAAAGAAATAAATCATGAATGAACCAGTCAGTTTGACTGTAGCGCAATGACTGCGACTTTCTAATCTCAGTCTTCACAACTCAGCAAACTGTGAGCTGATGCTAAGGTGAATGGACCGCCATATCAATTGTACAAAAAAGCCCTTTAAGTGTGTTTTGATACAGCCTCTTCTGTGTGAATCCACCAGCAAATAATGAGATGAGGAGAACCAACCAAAGATATCATTAAAGTATTTATAGACATATAAATGCTCAATAACATTCAAATACCAGTCGTCACAGCATTCAAGTTTAAAAAAAAAAGACAGTTATAAATTAATTTTTCCATTGCAATCACTACTATGAATTTTGTCAACACTTAAAAAGGCCAGCAATAAGTCTTCTGCTTCTGGTGGCTATTATGCATCAAGAATCCTAAAGATGAGCTGTCTCTGGATCTTGATCCGTCAGTGATACAGGGCATCCTGAAAGACAACACAGATCACCAAGAGAGTCTAAAGCCCACAGGTATAAACTCTTGACCCAAACAGCCTGCTGCTAAGATGACAATTATGAATATAACTTACCGTGCAAGAAAGAAATTCCATATCATGGCTCAAACTAAAGTGAAAATTAAACTGTCTCCCTGTCTATAACTCCTAACCAAAATATATGAATAATACACTAATTAGTCAAATTAGTCAGCAGAACCACTTGGAAGTGGGAAGTGGTTGTGACAGACATCTATAAATATTATTTAAAATATTTCTTTGAAATGAAACTACAGTCAGCACCATACTGATATCACAAAGGCTTCATGATTTCTGAAACAGTGTAACTTATAATCATTTCAAAATGTTACTATAAATATTTTATGTATTTTGAACTATTTTTATCTGAGAGATCCTTGCTGATATCAGATTTTTAAAGTCAAGAATAGTTTGAAAAAAATCCTTGTGCACTTTATGAATGAAATACTACTTGCAGAAAAAATGTCAGAAAACACAAATTATTTTGTTATGCATCAAACACAAGTGATCAGGTACATGTCGGTTTGATAAGAATTATGCACATAGATCAGTGAATTATTTGAGGAACATTGTCAAACAATGGAGGAAAAAAACAAAAACTTAATTTTGTATGAAATTTACATTTGATATATGTCAACATTAACATTTAGGCATTTTATTAAATTAAAAAAACTAAATATCACAAGAATGTCTCCATAAAGCCTCCGCCTTTTAACTGCTAAACACACAATCATCTACTTATAATTTCTAGACTGAGAAGTTCATCAAGCTATAGCTTCTCTTTGGCCAAGAACAAGTGAAACTAATGTCTAGAAATTGTAAAAAAACCAGTTCATTTTTCTTTTAAGCTTAGTTGAAAGCTGCTAAATCACTCAATCATTTGTGCTTCGTCATATTGGCTGACAATATGTCATGGAAATAACAAATATAAATCATACAACATCAGCTGATCAGCCTTCAAGCAATGCCCCTTCATACTGATGCAAAAAAAAAAAAAAACAAAAAAATGAGTGGAGATTACTACTTACAGGACCAAAATGGACAAAACTGCATGTGCACGTCAATGCTTTTGACAGCATCACAAATTGCATTGAACAGTGTGCAAGCCTGTCACTACACATCCCTGTTCATGTGCGAGTGGGAGCGAGGGGATAAGAGAAGCGAAATGCACACAAGATGGCCGATGTTCTTGTCTGGAGTGTGAACTCATCTCGCTTGAAGCAGAGAAAGTCAGGGTTTAGTTCTGGTGATGGAATGGTCACCTTCTACAATAAATGTGCAGCAAATGTCAACAGGTGCAAATTGAAAGTGAGTAATGAGATGAACTACAAAGAATAAAGTAGAAGATATTCTTATGTTGGGTGTAGAAGGAATAATACGCGCAACAATTTAAAGATATTGAATGTGGTCTGTGAATATCTGACAAAAAAGGATCAGATCTTTCGGTAGAAGATGCATTTATATATATGTGTGTGCTCACCACACCTGTCTGAAATAAATGTTAGACTTGTTCACAATGCCTTTCAGAAAAATATTTTAAAAAATGTGTATCATTTATTAATCATCATCTGCTGAGTATGTGACCTCTGTGTAATCACATGAGTGAAAAATGTTCAATAAAGTTTTATTTTCTGTTGAATTGAAGTATCAACAATGCAGTTAAAAATGGTTATTAATAATAGAAACTGCACGGAGGAATCCTTCAACACAAGTAACAGGAGAATTCATGGATTTATTGCAAAGGAAGTCAACAGTCTACATAAAATATAGCTCAGAGTAAATAACCTCAACGTCCCGGTGTTGGTCTTTCCATTAAATACAGAAACAAAATGTCCATGATAGAACAAGGGTCACAATATTAATTGAAAAAAATGAATATATATTGAAGCTAAACAACTCTGTGTTAGCATTCTGTTTAGCCAACCAAAAGCAACACATCAGCTGCGTGCGTCTGGGACAATAAAAAAAAACCAAACCCATTAATATTTAGACTCACAATAAATGAATATTGCCATGAGTATCGATTGTAAAAAAAATTTGTTTATTTAACATATTTGAACAGAAATATTTTTATATTCAGCTAGCTTTCCTAAACTAAATATTACAAAATTATATGCTTAGATTGATTGGTACAAAGATTTTCTCTGGTTGCCGAATTCTCAAGTCAATGTTGATATTTTAACCTTTGAAGACCTACTGTCCTTCACCCACCCTACATACTGCAGTCACCTCCATCATACAGAATAATACAGGCTTTCAAACAACAAAGAAGTGAATATCATGCCATCATGCAACTGTGACACCACAGGCTTGTAAGGATACCTCAAAGATGACAATAAATTATACAATTATAATAAATCAAGGGAAATTAAGAGCATACATAATGTGACTTCCCTAAGAAATACTCATCCTATCAACTGTGGAATGCTATTCCAAACTAAAAACCATTTAACATTTACCCTAATACAATAACAATAAATGCATAGAAAGAAAACTTTTAGAAAAATAGTTCACTCTTTTTTAATTCAAAAACGGTTAGGCATAGCAATGTTGAATGTTTGGTCAGGAGTGCATTGCATAGGAGCTAGAATAAAGGTCAGACATGTGTTGCTCTGTCTTTGTCCTTCTTGCTGTCTTTATCCTTCTTCTTCTTTAAGAACCCAAAGACACCATGGCTGCGACGCTTGTCTTTGTCCTGCTTGTCATCTGTGTTGACTGGTTCTGAGGTTGGTCGTCTGCTAGGTGTGCTGGAGGAAGGACGGTACCTCATCTATTGCACAAATAACAAGTACAACGTACAGTAAGTCAAATTACTCCAAAAAGTTTGATTTAATGAAGTGGCAACAACTGTAATTCATATGATCAAAATTAATGCAAGAGTAAACAATCCTAACATTAGATGAATATTCACATCATGACAATGCTCTGAAACACACAGATGATTTGATAAATTGGTGAGTTAGAGGTGGATATCTCACGACAGCAAATCACTGATACTTCATAATTTTATCAACACGTCCACAGACCATATCAGGTCATAGTTAATTAATGGTAAATGCTGCTTTACTAACCTGTACCCCTGAGTCATCAAACTGATCTGGAAATTTGAAAAAACAAAACTCAGTTAAGGAAACTATCTTACTGTGAGCAGAAGATAAACAATGCAGAAAAGACAGCATTTAAAAGTTGTAAAAAATACAACCCAAAAATATAACTGAAAGTGTTACTTGAAAATAAAAATGAATCTAAAAGATTTACCTCTACTATGCTCACTGTCCACTGCAGTACTGTCTGGTGACAAACGATCATTCTGCTCATCATCTGAAACAAAATAAGCTATTTTCATTACTTCCTCCTGCACTTGTTCATTTCTACAAATATCATGTCTGACTAATGATGATTAATGGTGATTATGCTGTTATTCAGATTTATTTTTTCCTGCCTGTAGCATCCAATTTTATGCCATGCTGATGACAATTTCAAGCAAACAGAGTCAAGGGGCAGAAGTGGGAGACAAACAATGAAAGCTAAACGAATAATAACTGTCACAACTAAGAACATGTATTAGCAGAAAATGTGTGTGTGGTGACTTAAATGTACACGTCTATCAACGATTTGTGCTTACCTGAGATGCTTGTTCGGGCCTGTAATGAGACTTCTTCCTCTTCTTCCTTTGAAGGCGTTTGGTGCCAAGTCAGGTCGACCTCTTGTGAGCGCCAGTCATCATCTCTGGCACTGCTTCTTGCACTCACCTCCAGCTCCACTGCCAAACCCTTTTCTGTCCTTTGTTCAGCCTCATGCTCCTCACTGAGTTCCTGCTGGGAACCCTCTATTTCACGAGCAAACTGGTCTGATGGTTCCAGAGCTAGGGAGAGAAATCATGGAGATAACCAAGGAGTTTTGTTTTACACAGTCCTTGTACAATAATCATTTTTAAATATAATTGAATGTTGAAACATGTATGTATAAGCTGATAATTTTTAACACATTATATCTATATATAGATTTCAACTACATATGCATATTCAAAATAAACTGTTATTTAGGTTCATTTTTAATTCTTTATTATATCAATTGATGCTCCTTGTTTTACTTATTTTTTGACCCATTCACAGATTTTTTTTAAATGAATAAATGAATGAATTATAAATGTTAAATATAAATGTGTAATTCATTTATCCCATCTTGTCTTTGCTCTACTACCAAAGTGCATTTTTATTAGATATTAAGCGCTACATTCCCCATATGAGCAGCCTTCAGTTACTATTGAGCAGCTAAGATATCCTAGCTTCAGCACAACAACTTTTATTCATTATACTTTCATACTGTCAAGCATTACTCTACATGCTAGACTCATGCATGCCCACAACTCACTCATGCAGTATTATTATAACTGTTGGTCCAACCTCCCAAAAGCTGGACATAGTTTCAACTGTTATACCATTGAAAATGAGAATGTATGACATCCTAAATGGACAAAGTCTTCAAATGCTTATAAACAGAAACCTTTTACTATGCTCCGGTCAAAGGAAAGAAGATGATAGTTACTCCTAAAAGCATGTAGCACCCTATATTGGAATCTTAGGAAAACACTGAGAATTTTGATACCTTACCCCAAGTATTCATGTACAAATGAACATGCACCTGATGCACACATACACATGATGCAAATATTAATGTAACATACACGCAAGTGCATATGCACAGACATACATACGTGCACACACATGCAAAATACACACACACAAATATTCACACAAATATGCAGAGACATGCATGTGTGCACACACACACACTGGAGAAGGTGATTGTGGTGTTAACATGAAAACCAGTCTCGATGATGTAAACACCTCATCATGGAAGGAATGGAGGAATAAGCAAGGGAAAAGCAAAGATGAAGGAACAATGAGTTAGGAAGAGAGGGGCAATCAGCACTAGCAGCTCTTTCCATATGACCTCACAAAATTAATCCTCCCATCTCTTCACAGCCTCTATTTTGAACTTCAGAGTCGTTAGACTTTTAACAATCTTCTATCAGAAAGAATAATGCAATTTTTTAGTAGTTGGCTGATAAAAACATTTTCAAAGAAAAAACATTTGGAAAAAAAAACTTTTTCATAAATCACTCCTTCAAGCCTTAGTAATCCCCCCAAAACATAGCCACATGAACATGAAAAGAAATTTATAGATGGAGTAGCAGACTACCCTTTTACATTGCAAAAAAATATTGATGTGAATTTTTCTAAAGAATTTAAATGATTCATAAACTCGTAAGTTTCATAAACTGTGATACAGTCCAGACGACAGATAAATCTGAGAGCATTTGTGGTAAAGAGAACTTAGGCTGGTGTTGGAGCAAACATTGGCAAAAGATTGGAATGGATTTGCATGACTGAAGAGAACTGAAGAGCTGCAGTTCTCAGCAATGTCTTCAGTAAGATTTTGGACAAAGAAACAAACACACAAAAAAATATAAACTATAACCATCAATTTCAAAATGGCATTGCTCTGTGCACTGACAAGAAAATTTTTTTTTTTTTTTGGTAGACAACATTTTTTTTTTATGCTGCAAGATGCAAGAAAAGCTGGTGATAGATGTATGTAACAAAATAAAAAAAAATAAGCATCTCATGTGTATGGTGCTTTTACACCTGTTGATTAGCTAAAGTAAATTATTATCCTAGCAACAATAGCAGGTCAGCTTACACTAAGTAAGCAAGCAATCTGAGCTAGAAAAACACTGTTATTCACACTGGCACCATTTACAAGTGACTATGAGAGACAGTGGTCAAACATTTTTTCTGAGACAACTTTCACCATAAAATCACATACTGGAAACAAACTCCCTGGAAAAAAATTCTTGGGCTATGACCCTCTCATGAACATCTTATACAGCCCCAAACTGGTCATTTATTTTGATCCCCACAAATAAAAATGATAATTTTATTAAATCCAAATTATTATTTTATACCCCCACAAATATATATATAAAGATTAAAGTTCTTTAGAATCATTTTAAGTTTCATGTTCTTTTTCCTATTACCTGGCATAAGACAAATGTATCAACTACAAAGAAGAGATGCCCTGTTTTCACTTTGACAATGAAGTCCAAGAATGACTATGACCAAATGAACTAAGTGGAGCCAAAGAAGCAGCAGCATTGTCTACTGTGAAAGCTGTCTAAGAAAATGACCATGCCTTCTACAACTGAACAATGTGAAAGTGTGAATAACATCCACTGTCATCAAAGATTATGTTTGTCATCTTTGTGCCATCTCTGTGAAAGAACTCTGCACTATAAGGACACAAAATTGCTTTCTTCACCATGTCATTATATATTTTGTGGCTAATCATGGCAGTTATTGACAATTTGCAACTTTCATCATAAATCTTCTTAAAAGTACCAATGGAAATAAAAAAAAGGTATTTACTCCTTTGCTTCCTAAGGACTATTCCCTTTTCTGTTCACTTGAAGTTGCACAATCTGGTTTCATCATCACTTTAATATGCGCCAATATTTTAACTGACCTTAGTTTAAAAAAAAACCAAAAAAAAAAAACCATAGTGATATGCAGTATATAAAACTTGTTTATTAAATTTTATTGCATTTATTGCATATCTTATATATGCAAGAAAATTTAATAAACTTATTTTTTACTCTTATGGCACGAAGATGCAGTCACTCAGCAAGATGCAAACAGAAGAATAAAAATAAAAATGATTCTCCCCCTTTCCCCCAAAAAAAGAAGATAGGAATTTTTGATGCAGAGTGAGCACAGCAAGTCTCAAATCAAACCAAAACCCATGGAAAGTTTTTAGGTCACCTTCATCACCATCTGCCTCAACACGTTCAAATTCCAAATGGCCCATCATTAGGGGCTCCTCTGGAAGGCAACAACAGCACAAAATATGCAGGGGTTTTTTTTTTCAGTAACAGCTGAGATGTATACACTTCTAACCTACCTCCAGAGTGCAAAAAGCATTCTTCTTCTGAAGGCTCTATCAAGGCGCTATGGCCTTAGTTTCAGATATGCAAATCTGTAAAAACCTTTAGCATGTAATTATGCAAAGCTCTATCACCAGCACTGTTCTAGGATACTGTTTGTGGAGACGAGTACCAGGTGATGGCATCTTAATCTCAGCAGCAATACACAAGAAAAGATATAAGGCAGCATGTTGACACAAAAGAATAAAACTGGATATACCAGTGATAATTTCAGCTCAGGTTTTAGTAACATATTCAAAGTTAGCACAATGCCTGTCTACCACAGGAAAGCCACACTTCTCTAGGGTTATCCTAGGAGTCACAGTGGTCCTTTAAACTGACAATTATTGTGTGCCAAAATTTATTTTTAATGACTGTGAGTTTTAAGTATTATTATCATGATAGATACACTTTCTATAATTGTCAGTAATCTCCTTATGATTAACATTTTGCTTAAACTGCTTGAATACAAAGATTTAATCTTGCGTGAAAAGATTACTGAAAGCCAGAAATTACTTGTTAAAGCAACGCTCACTTAGCACTGTGAAGTCTTGTTAAAGTTTTAACAGGTTAAAGAATGGAGCTGAACAGTACCTGCATAATGGTGAATTTTGGTCATCCAATCATGCATTTCCTCAGCTGTGTGGAACTCTAGCAAGTACTCGGCACCATCATAAAGATGAAGCCGTAAAACATTCTGTTTCTTGGTGTAATCTGTAGCCACCTCACTCATGCACTTGTGAATGTTCACAGGGGGAGCTGCTGCCTGACTCTCCAAGAATGCTGGACATACCAATATATCATTGAAGCACGTATAATTCATGTGATTATGTTACAAATACTATTTACTTGTCAATGTCATGACATGTATTCCATGTTTACTTTTCACCTGGCCTCTCAAGTGCCTTTATTTTGCAGCTGGATTACCTCAACCCTAATCTTCTCATCATTAAAACATCAGTATGCTGAATAAAAATGGTAATCATAACTGGCAGGTCTCAAGGTCTGATATGTAAATATGTGGTTTGAGCCCCTTTCATCTGTATTCACTACCTTCTCTGTCCTTGAAGAAACAAAGCAGCTGGCCAAACAGGACTGTGTAGAAAGTCTTCCATGAGCGTATGGTAGCTTTTTTGCCACCACTCTGGAGTTCTTGCTTCCTATCTACAAAGTTTTCCATCACAGCTGGTGGCAGGTTCGTTGGAAGCTTGTATTTGTCTTTAAAACTACGTGTGCGGCGCCGGAGGTTAAAACTTGGTGTACGCTTAGACTTCTTAGTCTCATCTGTGTCTTTCACCTGGAATTTAACAGTTTGAAAAAAAAAGTTTGACAGCGAACAGAAATGACTCACCACCATGTAAGTGGGAGTGCTCCAAAAGTTGCAACAATGCAGTAGTCAGTAATGCCATGTTGTCACAACCTTTAGAGTGATAGTGTTTTCTTGCAATTGAAATGTGTGCCAAACTAAGGCTATTGCCACAGCTGTTAAGTAGCTCTATGATATTGACCTAACAACATAATTTTTATTTAATTTTCTTTCTCTAAGACTTGCAGTCCATGACCAGAGGGGTTAGAGTTATGAGTTGTGGTGTTACTTTTGTTTATTTTGCTAACTGCATGAACATTATAGTCTGCAGAACAGCCATGGAATGGGAATGATGGCACTTTCAGGTTTGCTCAGTCAAGTCCCCTAACTCCTACTGTCATGTTACCTGGTAACCTGGTTATGTGGCAAAGGAGAAACATAAAGTCATCATAATCTCATGATTCACTCATTTTCAGAAAGAAGTTATGAATGTAAGAAAGGAGGGCGAGACAGCCCACACAAACACAAAAAAAAACTTAAAATAAATTAGGGGAATTAACTGAAATCATTTACCTTTGAATTCAAGAGAAAACATTACTTTGCTTACCTGTTCTGGACGCTTTTGGGTTGGGCTGACAGGGGGAGACAATCCACCTTTTATCGTGTAAGATGGTGACATGGGGAGCTGTGATACCAAATCCGTTGGTTTCTCAGCTACTGCTGCTGGTGCTGCTGGGAGTGGGGGAGGTAAGTGTGGTAACTGAGGAGCTTCTTCTCCTTCTTCATTAGAAGATGATTCTGAAGGTCGTCTTGCTAATACCATTTCTGTGACAGGTTCAGGTGAATGAGGCGGGGTTTCTTCCACAGAAGTTTGCTTGAATTCAGCTGCTTTTTGCAATGAAACAGAAGGAGCTGATGTACCTGACTGCTTGAAGCTAATGGCTCGCCTTACATCTGTACTGGTGCCTTCTCCTCGAGGAACTATCTTGATGCTCTGAGAGCGACCAATCAAATTCTTTACTGTGGAGCGATCCAGTTTGTCATCTCCCCTGTCACAAACCATGCAAAGCTAGCTTTAAAAAAAATATATATATATACAGATAAACATCAACAATCCAATTATGAATAAAAAGCTCAATAAACCATGTTGGTCTTACTAATATCTGAATGAACAATGTCTTCCATCATACATTACAGCTGCTGAATACAGCAGAAAGTAATCACAGCACAGTATCCAATAGATGAATAAATAAATAATAGCTTGGTGATCATGTTATAAAAATAAACATTAACAAGTGATGAAAATGATAAAGCTATCAAAAGATGTTATATAATTCTGCTACAAATGAAAACTCCATTATATCATTTAAAAGGTATTAACAAGGCATAGAAATATTCTGATATTTTCTTCCAATATTTCTGAAACTTTAAAATCTGCCTTAAAAACACAACTTCCCATTTCCCAACAATGATTTGATTGAAGAGGGCAAAGACAACTGAGTCTTTCTGTGCATCTGTGTTACTGCTTTCAAGTAAGCAAAATGTTAACATGCAGTTTCAAGAAACATGAAAGAATTGATCTCTCCTATCGACTAGCAAAACAGTACGTAAGAAAAGTGCATGCTAAAAGAGTGATTGAGTGAAAATCTCTGGAGGCACCAAAGGAAAGTTCATGCTAAGAGAGTGGTTGAGTGAATGCCACTCACTTCTTTTCTTCTTCCTCATCAGACCCTTCCCTCTGGCGCCGTAACAGAACCTCACGAGCTTTGCGCTGCTCTTCTTCTCTTCGACGCTCCTGCAAAGACCATCTTAAAGTGTCAAACATAATACACAACAAATAGACCAAACAATATACCTAGTCAATCACAGGCTATGTCAAAACAGCAGACACAGCAATTTGTCTTCATTTAAGCAGATGGAAGTATACATGCAAAAATGACATCTAAAGTTGTAAAATATAGCACTTGAAACAACTTCTAATAAATTACACAGTCAAGAAAGAAAAACCTAAAGATACAGAGGTTTTAAGTTAGATAAGAATATAAGGAATTATGATCAAAAGACCAGAAATGCATAGAAAGGTCAAAATGCTCAGAACAGGCAGTACATGGTAAAGCTGCAAAATATTATTTGCAACTTTATACAGAGAGTTCTTACTTCTTTTAGACTCTATTTTTTACTCATGAATATTAAGGATCCTGAATCTGATCATACGTGTTGATGATTTTAGCAGTTATTGTAGATGTGTATTTGAAATCAT
This sequence comes from Pomacea canaliculata, assembly GCF_003073045.1. Taxonomy (NCBI): domain Eukaryota; kingdom Metazoa; phylum Mollusca; class Gastropoda; order Architaenioglossa; family Ampullariidae; genus Pomacea; species Pomacea canaliculata. The sequence goes on along the minus strand of NC_037597.1, from coordinate 5,311,666 downwards.
GTAAGCCCATGAAACCATTTCATATAAAACAGTTAATGTATGAATTCAGCAGTAAGTTATAAGTGTTAAGATATAATAAACAGTTTTAAAACAGAAAAGTAGTTTTAGGACTGCACACTAAATGATGCGCTTCTTGAATAGTTAAATGATCTATGGTTACAGAGCATGTAGACATGACTAAAATTTAAAAAATAAAACAGCACAGCTTTGCAATTTTTCCAGATATTCTGAAGCAAAATGCACAGTCACATGCACACAGACACACTCCACTTTCACACTTCTACTCTTTTCATGTGCAAGCGCACATCCATCCCTGGATGCAAAGAACAATCAACTACAAATGAATCCATCAATGACCAATTTTACATGCACATCCTTGGTATCTGCCCTCTCTCTCTCTCCTATACAAGTTTTAAATTAAAAGCTAACTGAAATAACCACTACCCTTAAACTAATGCTAAGTATTTTCCAACTTGTTCCCAGTCAAAGACCACAAATTTTATTTTGTCACTCACAGCTATAGACCACGTACTGACCTTCACCTTCTCTGATTGTGATGGTTAGGGCAAAAAACTGCAAGAGTTAGGGGTAAAACCTGCTCACCACAAAACAGTTTTCTGCCAGTTTTAATGTTACAGCTTCCAGCATGGTTTCACAAGCAATCTTACCTCATCTTCTATTGATAAAAGTGTCCATACATTAAAGAGGCTTTGTGGACAATTTTATTAATGGCAAGAGGTACAAGTGCTCATGCAGTCCATGTCTGGGGTGAAGGAGGCCCTCAAGTTATGTGTTAGCAATAAGATCTCACACGGATGTAACATTGTTAGCAATTCAAGATCTCACAGGGATGTAGAGCTGTTAGCATGGAAGCTCAAAACCCTCCAGATTTCCAACAATTACTTTTTAATGAGGACACAAAGCCCTAATTAAATATGTATAGTATTAACATTAGATACATTTGTTATTCAGAATTAGATTGATGTTTCAGAACCTCAAAAATGGCAGATGTTAAGTGCAGCAGTGCTTATATTAATTGATGAACATAATTACCTTCAAATAACATTTTCACTTATTCTACCATTATATATTTGTCAGTTTATTGACTAACTTGCTTGTTTACTGTTCTTTAACTCTTCCTATTAATTGGCATCCATTATTCAACTTGACAATTTTTACATTTATGTGTTTAACCTGACAGCAAAAACTAAATTATAATGGAGCAGAATTAACAGCTTTGCAAATCATTTAATGTGGAGAAAACTTATGCACTCTGCAAAGAAATTTTAAATGCTTATAAAGAAATGACTGACTATTAACACTTACCCTACCAATAGACTAAAGAAGTGTTTCTCAGAAACAATGAAAATATTATATACAACTAAATTTTGATAACTGCCACTCATCATGCAACATAACCATAAAAAAGATTAAAGAAATGAGATGTTTGTCATTTATAATAGTATAACCCTTCACTGAAAGACAAATGGCCACCATAATTATATGACCATTACAAATTAACACAAACTTAACTTTTCAGCCTTTCAAGTAATTTTAAATATACAATTTAACATTTAAGAAAACAGCTAACAAAGATGCATACTTTTGGTGGCCTGTTGTCTATTTTAGGCTAATCAGCTAAAGATTGTGTTGTGTGCATTTGTGAGAGAGAGAGAGAGACTGTTAAATATCAACCTAATCAACTTTTGCATTTTCATAGACCAAACTTTGTGGGAAAGAATGGTTCAAGCCAAAGGAGGTGAGAAGCACACTGAATGCTAGCAACCCTAATTGTCAATCTTTGCTAATTGCTTTTATCTGGCCTGACAAGTACCTTTTGACAGATCTTATCCATTTTTCCTGCCAGATGGTGAAAATTCAGCCTTATTTAGCTAAGTTCTTTTGAAGTTTATTTTAACTATTATTTTTATCACTACATATTACTCAATGTCTTACGCTGTGTTACTTTACAACATGATGCAGCAGAACACCATATCCCATGAGAAAAAAAGGGGTAAGAAACTGTTTGAAAATCCAACAGATTTTTTTTTTAAAGTACAAAAAGCTGTAATTACATTAAACCTTTCAACAACAACAAAAAAAGCATCAAAATAGTTTTAAATCTTAATGTTCCTGTAGCTGATTCTAAAGACCAAGAATAAAAGCATGAAAATTATATTTCCCAACAAAAGAACAATAAAAGAAATTAAACAGTATATAACAGCACTTCCAAAGAAGCAGAAGCAAATTTGTAAGCACACATTTATCCAATTACTCAAGGAAACAGCAGCTAATTAGAAATGTCTATGCAGCAAAATAGAGGTAAAAGGGTTTAATAACATTTAAAAAACGACATACAGCCTTTTGTGTCTGCAAGAGAGAGATATTCATAAATTAAATAAATAGATAAATTAAATGACTGATAATTCAATAAGTCACTTGAGATTTTTTCCAGTATATTTTCAAGATGTCAAAATTTTGTATGAAAATTATAAAGTCACTAAATAATTCATTAAATATAAAAAGGATTTGGAATATGCTGTTAGAAATACCTAGGAGATCATTAAATAAAGATGAAAACAAACTTTTAGGACACTATAATGCTCAGGGAAATAGACAAGTGTTTTGCTGGAAATGCTTCAAAAACATGTGCTATTACTAAATCTGCTGCAAATGAAACCAACATTCTACGGTTGCAGCTACTTAGCTTGTAAGATTCTATCTATAGTGCCACATGAGACAACCTCCACCAAGTCAGGGTTAGTATTGCCCATCTCAACAGGCATGCACAATTACATCAGGACTTTTAAGAAAATGCAACAAGTTTTGTTCTTAACATTGCACACTGTTTTAAATGAAAATGTAAAAACCTTTATTCTCTTAAGAATTCTGACCTCCAAAGGTGTAAATATATACATGTCTTTTACCTCAAGAATACAAGAAATACTATGAAGTCATCATTCATGCAAGTGTACTGTGGCTTATTGTTCCCCCAACCCACCCCCCAAAAAAAAAACCCAAACAAAACAGCACATGCTGTGAATCTTCAGGAAATAAACATCAGAGCAGGAAGCTTTCACCTGTGCTTCTACAAGACGGCTCTTCCATGTCTAACATTACTCTATGCCTTTAGCTAATTAGACATTCAGCAGAAGAATATATTAGAAAACATTCTGTAATATTAAGTACTAAACTGTCCGCACTAAATGAAGTAATACTAATGAAACTATCAACAAGCCAAAAAACAAAAAAGAAGAAAAACCTAAAATACAGCGCTAACAAGATCTCACCTCCAAGATACGCTCCTGCTCCCTCTTGCGCAGCTCCTCCAGTCGCTCACGCTCACGCCTGGCTTCATCCTCCACCTGCTGCTGCTGCTCTTTTAACTTCTGCTCAGCAAAAGCATTCTTCACCTGCAGGGAAGAAAAAAAAGCCAGATGAAGAACACCGGAAAGTTATTCTGTACAGTACCTCAAATTACATGATCCTCGCCCAGAAATCAGTCTGAAATTTGAAACAAAAAGGATACACCGAATTTACCATTTAATGGCACATTTGTTGAGCAATAAGTCGGCTTGCTCTGGATCTGTCTGATACTCTGTGAAGGTATGTGTGTGCATGTGAGAATAAGTTCTTTTACGAGTGCTGCATGAATAGCTGTAGCAAGAGTGGGCGCTTTCTAAAGACCTTAATTATTATTATAAGTGACTGTTAACTCAAATTCACATATACAAAATCAAAGCTGGGCAATCCTAAATGGGGTGAATCAACATCCAGAAATAGAAAACATTTAAGAGGAATGGGTATCCATACAACTGATAATCTTATCCAACATTTTATTTCTGTGTTAATCTCACTTTTTCATTTCGACTCAGAGCATTGACCCTATCTTCCTGTGCTGCTACAGTCTTCTCAAAGTCTGCATGCCTACGAAGCAGAAGTTCCACACCATCAATGGACTGGCCAAAGTTCTTTTCTCTTAGCTGTGGCTCTCGCAAGGTCATCCAGTTCTCTATCTGTTCCATCTCATGTCGAAGTTGCTGCAATGGAAGTCAGATATTTATTTCTGCCCTCTACAGACCATACATGAGGACATCTAGAGACATGAACAATAAGAACATTCACTAACAATTTACAAGGGCTAAAAAAAGTTTGTATAAAGACTACAGATTTTTTTTTCTTTGCCTTGTAAATGTTTTCTTCATGCTGAAATACATTTCACTGCTCAAGTTATTGAAACAAAGTGTATGGCCAATGATGAACATTTGCATGTGTTTCAAGAATCAAGTTCTGCTTGATGCTGCAAGTGGCATAATATTTTTCACATACACAGAAGTTTCCCTAGTGAACTACCTGTGCTTCCAGATTCTGTTGATGAAGTTTTCGACGGTGCTCCAGATTCCGCAACAGGCCTTCGTGTGACTTGTCTAGCTGTTTGATCTTCTCTTCAATCTGTATACAAATATTTTTAACACTCACTTACAGCCAGTTACAAAAGAGGCTTGTAATGATAAAGTATCAAATGTTTATCTAATAAGTATCGATATGTAAATCTTTGCACTCTGGTTCAGCCACTTCAAGGCTACTGAATACAGGTATGACTCACTTCTTTTGACAAAAAGTGGTGTTTGGCAATGAAGTCATTGCCTGTGTTGCGGAACTTTTCAAAAGCATCCTGCCTGCTTTCCACCTCTGCAGTGTGCTCCTTGTACCGAACCATCATGCTTTCAGCTGTTGGTAAGTCTCGTGCCAGTTCGTCAGCTGTGATAATGGCTTGCATTTCTGAGATCCAGGCCCTGTGATAATAAATTGTAGAAAGAAATAATAGACAAATAAGTATTTAAGCCAGGAAATTCAGATTCAACTATGTGCATAAATATAAATCTTTGATTTATCTTCAAAAGTACTTCATCCTGACAGTACACTTATTTCAAATGCTTAACATTTGATTCACCATAACTGACTGCTATCTCACAACTTTTTATTAATAAAGTTCATTAAAAGATGATTTATGTGAGATTACACTTAGTAAGTACCTCAACACAAGTCATACTTACGTCAGTTCACGATAGTCATTGAAGTACATCTGAAGCTGTTCTGCCTGCACCAGCTTTTCTTTTCGAATCGTGGACTTCTCCACCAAGCCGTTCCATGCTTTCACCATCTCCTCATGTTTAGCAGCAATGTGCTGCTGAGCATCTGGGAAATGAACAATAAGTCGCTCTGCCTCCTGTGTGATGCTCTCCACTTGCTTACTGATAGCTGCCAGGTCCCGCTATACAACAAACATGAAGCAAGTATGAGACACATGAAATGAAATCAACTACTCTGACCTCACTGTTTTCACTATTTTTCTGCTTCAATGTTTGTCTCTTTTCTTTCTTTGCATACATCTAAACTTGATGATTCACTCATGACTTAAGTGAATATGTATACATCTATAAACATTTTATGCGACTCCTCCACTTTACCTTGTGCACATCATAAGATATAAATTATTGTACACTACATCTCCATCTCAATTTTCTCAAATCAGCTCATATTGGTGTTATCAGGTATATATCTCTACATGTAAAATTTCAAACACAGTAAAAGTATTTTTTGTCTTTTCCTCCAAACCCCTATATTTTCACAGTAAGCATGCATTTTCTGCCTGTTAGCTTTTACCTCCAAGCCGTCATGTCTGCTGATTAGGGCCTGAACACTTTCAAGGTCATGTCCAAAATCATCACTGCTGACAATCCCAACTTTCTCTTGGATCCAATCCAGCGTGTCATCAGCATCTCGTCCATACATGCACTTCTTTAGCCCCAGCTAATGCCTGGCATGAAAACAAAGTGGAGAACATAACAGACGATTCCATATGCAAGTATGGCATACATTTATGCATGCAAGCACATGCACACACAGTGTTGTCTTTCATGGCGCTAATACATTAGTTTGTTACACTTCATCACTTGATGCTCAAAAGAGAAAGATTACAAATGAAAATTATACTTCATAACTCTATGCACAAATTCACATATAAGATACACACAAACCTCTTGCCGTGCTTTGGCAACTTCAATCAACTCTGCCCACAACTGCTGGATATCAACTCGGCGCTGCCGAATGTTGTCTGCCTCAAAGTGGCCATTACTAAGCATGGAATCAGCCATAGCAAAAACACGTGTCACCCTGTGTTCACTGGTGTCCAGCTCATGCATGAAGTCTTCAAACTTTGTCTGCAGCAACTTCAAACAAAGATCAAGACTCTGTAAACCCCTTGTTATTACACAATTATTAACAATAATCAAAAAGAATTTTAAGTTGCTGAAAAAAAGATGAAAGGCATGGAAATATATACAGCCTTTCTACTGTAACAGCCAAATAAACATCTCCAAACATTTGGGGCATTCATCCACCCTCAATTAGATTAATTTTTATGTCCTGAGAAAACATCAAGTGCAGTACATTCTGCTAAACTGTGAAGTTCTGTTACTTTAGTAAGAAGTTGTAGAGATTTACATAGCAAGAATAAGATTATTTGGAGCTTTATGTGGAAACCAACCTCAACATGTTCCAGATCAGTGCCATAGTCTTCAGAGCCTGCTATGAGACTTTTGTCAGAGATCCAAGTGGCTGTCTCATCTGCCTCATGGTAAAACTCAAACAGCTTTTTACTGTCATTGAGCTTTTTCCGTCGCTGATTAACAAGGTCCTGAAGTCTCCTGTACTGACGTTCTATCTCTCCCTGAACAAACAATGACATAATCCTTTGATCGTTTTTCATCATGCTTCATACGATTGTGTCCTGGCTGTATGTAAACCACTGAAGTATAATTCTATACTATATCTTCTACTGCAGCCTTAATAAATTATCATGACTTTATACCAATGGATGCCTAAAATAAATGCTCATAAAGAGAAAAGGAAAAAAGAATTATTTGTGACTGTTCAATATTATAGGGATCAATAACTTAATTCCCACTCGCTACCATTTACAAAAAAAGAATCTTTAAGATCATGAAGGTAATGAAAATAAATGAATTTAAAAACAAAAACCAGCCTATAGTTACAGCTGCATGAAAAATTTCCCTGAAATATCACAAACCTGTGTTCTCTGGATATTTTCTGAGTCATAATGGTTTCTGTCAACCAAACTGCGACTTAGTGCAGACAGCTCCCCAATGCTGTTGCTAAAATTGTCAATGTCACGGTCCAATGCATCCAGCTTTTTCATTAGAGCCTGCACAAAATTGATTTAAAAAATGCTTCTGACAATGTGGATGAAGTCTTTAACTTTGTAAGGTATTGAAAACACAAATATCTCTTTCTAGTTTCCACACATTACACTATTCATCAGCAAACCTTAAAAAAAATGTTTATCAGCAGATTAATTTAATCCTCATACAGCAATCACTTACCAACACTGAATCTTCATCTTTGCCTAGATCTGAACTTGTAAGCTGGGGTATTTTTTCATTCATCCAAAGTTCCAGTTCATTTACTTCTGTGTAGAACTGAAATCAAGAAATAAGCTTAGATGACCTTGAGTGGGACATGCAAATAAATGGCAATCATTCTATTTATAAAGAATCAGGCAAAAAGTGCCCTTTCTTGAAAATGTGCTACAGCATCAATACAAATGTACAGCAAACCAAATCCAGAAGAGCCTGCTCCTTACTTTCTGAGCTTCCAGTGCAGCCTGCAGCTTGAGTTTGCGGTTGGAAGATGATGATTTGAGATTTCGCAGTTCATGAGTCAAGTGTTCCAGCCTGTTTTCAATATCCTGTGTTGCAAAGTGCTTTGTGCGAATCATCTTCTGAGCTGATGATGTGACAGCATCAATCAGAGGCTCATGAGCAATGATCTCTGATTCCAATGCCTGCAGAAGTTACAACAGAAAATTACAGCTTGCATAATGGACCAGTTTGTGGAGCGACTTTTCTTTCATGCAAGGAGCTTTATAAATATAAACTAAAAATTCCTGTAACAATGGAAAAAACAAAACATTTCCTGTGTGATATTCTTATGAGTGGGCAGATGGGTTCTCATTGAGTTTTCCTGGATTAAAAGATAAAAGGTATGTCCAAAAAGTTTACAGACAGAAGCCCATCACACAATTTTTTCTCTAAATATTATTCAAAATATGAGTGACTTCATCTCACTAGCAGGATAAGTAATAATGAAACTGTAAAGATCTAGTCAGGAGCATATTTTCTCTTAATGTAATAGACACATAATCATTTGTCAGACAATAAGGAATATGTAATAAAATAATTCCATAAAATTTTCAATTTGAAGACCTTTTAAAAGTCAATATCAGTTTCTTTTTTGCACGCACGTCAACTACTATAGACACGAATATGTGAGCAAAAATCAAACTAAAAGTTTTCAAAAATTCTATCAGCAAGTTCCATCATACATCTGTCTCAATTCAACTCAACAAAAAAGTGAAAATTGCATTCCTTTGCATCCTGAAAAAAATAAAAGGTGATAAAGCAAAATAAGTTCTAGTGATGTTCTGTGTTGAGGTGATCTGTGATTTATAAAAATATATAAATATATCCATCTTAAAGCGAAAATGGTATCCAGCTTTGTATGCATCTATTGCTCTGACATAAAGAAACCAGAGATCACATTGTGAAACACAGCATGCTACACCACATAAAATACCTCCTCTTCAATGTCTTCCAGACCCCATATGTTTTCCTGTGCAAAAAATAAGGCGACATCCTCAAATATCTTGAAGATCTGATTTTATTTATCAAAAATGTCTCCATGTGCGCTAAAAACTCACCCCTTCCTTGAGCATTACTCCTAATAACAGTCCACGCAATGCTAGTCCATCTTCAACTGTTCCCCCACTTCCCCCAAACTTTTTTTCATCTACTGGCTACTTCCCTACTTCGTCTCCTGCAAAATCATGATACCCTCAGTTCTTACTAACTGATTCTTCTTTCGCATTTTCTGTATTTGTCTTTTGTTAGTCATCAGTACTGTTCTTTATCCTTCTGTTCTTTGTATGCTGTCCAGTCTAATGCTTGTCTAAAGTGCTAATATAAATCATTTATTATTATCTGCGTGAAAAAGCACAATGCTAATAGTGGTATTGATTTACAGTTTAGCCACTGAGGTCACTGAGTGAGGCTTCCCTGTAACAATTAAGGTCCATGGCATCCAAATTTATAGCAAAATGATACCACAAAGAGACAAGATTTTGTATTAATGACTGCTGCTTTTCTGATCAAAGTTGAAAAGGTGAAAGTCCAACCAACTAAGCTTATTTAGGTTCTATGCACCACCACCATAGAATCATATATTAAACTTACACAGAGCAGCAAAACTGTCTAATAACAAGAAATATCTTGGACACTTGTCAATTCATAGTACAAAAGGAAGGGTAAAATAACCTGGTGTTTCTTCATCAGATTCTGGACTGAGGTCAGAGAGTTGCCCAGATCTGCAGACTCAGCCACTGGCCTGCGATCCTGGATCCAAGACAATTCATCTTCCACATCCCTGAAGAACTGGTACATGTTCAATGCTTCCTCCAGGTTATCTCGGCGTATGTGACATGGCTCTGCCAACCCATTATATCTAAAACATAAAGAAAAGTAGTGTTACTCTAGTAGTCTACTAGAATGGATCAGCAATGTTTAATCAGTAACTTGGATCAGTAAACGTTGCTTATTGTCATTCTTCCACTTGGAAAGGTACTGGGTGGCCAGAGGGAGTTCTCTAGTCATAGCCCCAAGCAATCTTCTCTTTATAGTGCACTATTACCAGACTATGAAGTCTTCTCTTTCATAAATAAAAGTGACCATAAAAGTCACAGTAAGTTTTGTCCCAGAGGCACTTTTATGTAAAGAAAAAAATGATTATGACCCAGCCTTCGTTAATTCTTAATGATTAAGGAAGAAAAAATCCCTACCGTTCAGAGACTGTCCTGGCACTGCTCTGCAGTTCCTTATTCATGAAGTGCTTGGCTTCTTTGAAGACCTGTGCTGCATCAAGCACTTCTTGAACCTTCTCCTGGTGGTTTGCAATGTCCTGCTCCATTTGCTGCAGCAGAGAAAAGAAATGCGTAAGCATGTGAAAATACAACATCAAAGATCAATTGATCAATGGTCCATTGTTGAGAAGACAATAACATACTTCCCCAACAAAAAGACCACAGAGAGAGAAAAGATAAGAAAAGAAATAAGAAAAAGGTTATAGATTTGCTTCTGCAGCACTAATGGCTAAACTTAAAGATAACTTCATCATCACTTTGGGACACAGATGACTTTCAATAATCTGGATAAAGAAGTGCGCAACTATCACTTTATGCCCCCATAAATCACCACAATAAACGGTACTACTTCATCACCTAATCAAATGATGATATATGAGTACCCCTAATAAATAGTTAATTCAGCTGTTTAACTCCAGGCCTAATGCCAAACCTGATGTTTCTTGAGAAGACTCTTGACTGAGGACAAATCCTTGCCATGATCTTCAGATATGAGCTGGTTCTCAATGTCATCCATCCAAGTGTTGAGATCCTCAACCACATGGTTGAACAGCAGAGCCTTGTCACAAAGCACATTGGGAACAGAGTTAACGACAAAGCAACATAAAACCGTCTGTAATAGTTCACAAGCTGCAGATTGATAATTACCTGATGGTCTCAAATGAACTACTCATTTATCACTCGCAAAACATGTTGGACTGACTGGTAAAGCCAAAAAACTATGTTAACGTGTATTGTACAACAAATGTATACTAGTTTTCACCTGGTGAGCATCCTGAAGACGGTCCTTCTTGTCTGCACTTGCAGCAATCAGGGCTTGCCAACTCAGCTCTAGCTCCTCAAGACGTCTGTGAATGTCCTTCCGGGCATAGTGACCTGCCTCCACCAGACTGCTTCCCTCCTGGAAGAACATCTCTGATCATTATGTGACATGTTCTTTGTGGTACATATCTATCTCTGTTCAACTATGCAATTTATTTCCATGCCAGGACCAATTTTCTAAAATCATCAGCAACACTTTCATATGCTGTAAGTGTAACTAAAACTTTCCCCTTTCAACCACCTGTATGTAATTTCCATAATTTCTTTTCTCCCTCAGCCACTGATTCACTCAATTCCCCTACAGCTTTATCTGCCTCAGCATCACCACTCACCTCTACAACAGCATCCACCCTGTTTCTATTAGCTGCAAGCTCGGCCTCAAATGCTTGGTGTTTTTGCAACTTGGCTTGAAGGTTGGTGGGGTCACGATAGGATTCATCCAGTGCCACCTGCAGCTTTTCATTAATCCATCCTGAAACCTGTGATGGTAGACAAAACACCAACAAATCATGTCATCCAGTTCCATTCTATTCATAGAGTGACATCCTGTCTTGTGTCCTGCTCATATATATATAAACATATCAAGAAGATTTAGGTTAGATGAGACCTATTAATACTGTAAAATTGAAAATTAAAAAGAATGACAAACCTCATATAGGTTTCGCAAGAAAAGCTGGTAGTTTCGAGAGTCTTCTAATATTTTTCTCCGCTGCTTGGACAAGTCCCACATGCGTTCTTGACGAGCAAGGCACTGCCTGGCACCTGGATTTTATTTCTTCACCAGCATAGTGCTGCTGCTTGATTAGGTCAGCTGCAAACTGTTTCATCTCTTCGATCCGGTCCTCTTGAGCACGCACAGTCTTTTCAAAGCCATCATGATTTTTTATAAGACTTTCCACACTGTACAAAGTATTCTGAAATCAGATGAAAAATTCTTTGTAAAAATATATTTAATAGCTGACTGGTTATTTTATCATTATCTTTACGAAGATGATGTATAGTGTTGTCTCAATGGCTAATGTAGATATGCTAAAATGAAGACACAAGACCAAACAAGATTATTCTTCCTTTTCTAAGGAATTAAAATCTGATAGACATAAGACGTCTACACTGCCCTTGCTTCCAGGTGCTGGCTGTGAACTCCTTATGTAATGAAAGAGGAAAAAATGCAGTGAAAGAATTATGTATTTAAAGCAACACTCACTCCTAAATCTTCATTTGCCAAGAAAGCTTCTTTTGTGCTGAGCCAGTTCTCTGCTTGTTCAGCAGTCTCCTTAAATGCCTGCAAATGCAAAATAGAAGCAGTTTTTACAAAAGAATATAAACATTTTGAACCTTTGATGAGGCAGTTTGATGTACCGGTTCTTGTTCTACTTTTTTGCAGTAAAGAGGCATTTACTGTCATGGTCAGACATAAAATTACGTGAATTGTGTTTGCCAGTCAACAAAAATAATGACATTCACCTGTAGATCATGACACTGTGTCAAGAGGCGGTTGCGCTTGTCCCAGGCTCCACTCAAAGACAACCTTATCATGTCCAGCTGTTTAATGGTTTGCTGGATTTCCTCCGTTGCATAATGTTTGTCATTCACCAAGTTCATCCCATGCTCACGGACATTAGAAAAGTGAGCCTTGCGACCATCAATTCTCAGCCTACAGAAAGATATTCATGAAATAAGCAGTCACCTTACAATATAAGTTTTAAAAACGTAATTGCTACATAACAGATGTTTGCTGATACAAGTAAAATGTAACAGCTCAGAAAAACTGGTGCAGAGAATTTTTCTGTTTAAATTACACTCACTTTTCTCTCATTGTGCATCTGAAGGTGGTTTTCTGCTTCTGTCACATCCTTTGCAAGGTCACCAGAATTCATTCTCGTGATCATATCATTTGACCAGTTGATCTGCAATCACCATAAAGCATGTTTTTCTTCATTAAATCTACACACTTCATGTTCTTTGAGAAGAACATTACCTTTGAGCACAGTTGTTTCCCTAAGGAAGCAAGCAGTAAGTTGAAGTGTCAAAGTTGAGTGAAGGAAAGTGACAATAATAAGAATGAGATTTGTGTAGTGCACGGTGACGAAGCTGACACTCTTTCACAAGAGACAATAAAGCAAATTAATTGTAAAAGCCATTGAGTTTCAGAATCAGAATGATTTCCTTCAACAGAATACATAACACAACTTGCATTAATATTTTTGACCACAATGCAAAAAAAAAAAATAGTCTCTTCAATGTTAGGATAGATAACACTTATGAACACAAAAAAACAGCTTTTCCATGAATGACCAACGTCTCTGTACAATCTGACATCTTGCAATAAAATAGAAGTAGCTATAGAAGCCAGAACATTAGACGTAGAGAAACATGTATGACAGCAGCATAAAGAGATTTATCTTACCAGTTCTCGTGCATCAGAAAGAAATTTCTGTAACTGATAGGAATCTCTCAATCTGGCCTTCCTGTTAGGAGACATTACAACACTTCAGTATTCAGATTCGAGAACACTTCACAAAAAACACTTAGAAACACTTCCGTATTCAGACAAGAAAACATTTTATGTAAAATATTCTTCTGTCTTCATTTTTAAAAAAATTCTTCATCACACTCTATTACCACCTAAAAAGCTTTTTTTTTTCAAAAAAAAAGAAAGAGGAGAATGAAAGTGTCTCAGAAGCTGCATAATGTCTGACCTTTGATCAGACAGGTCTCCAGTTTCTCCCAATTGTCCTCAGCCTCCTGTTTCTTCAGTTCAATATATCTTGCATGGTCCCGGTACTTGCTGCTCAGCTTTGTTGCCTGAGTCTCCAATTTCTATCACAAAAGTGATTAAAAATAAGAACTATTCATCATATTACTAAGCATCTAAACAATAATAGGTTCAGACAGTATTTTTAAAACTTTAATTAAAAAAAAATCAGAATCTAGAAAAAGGCTCTTAATGTTAGGTTAATATTCTTGACAGGATTCTTGAATCAACAGCCAGGCATTCTAGATCAAGCAAATATGCACATTCTAAGTTCAAAACAAAGAAATTCATATTGTGCTATATATCAAAAATATGCACACACAAATATACAATATTACCAAAATTGATTTTATTTGAAAATTTCCTCATCACATGAAATACTTTACTGCTTTCAATCTTCATATCCACTACCTACCGACTCGGCACCAAATAAATAAAAATTGTAAAAGACACAAAAAATACTGTATTAAGGATATCTTATAAAAGATCAGCCATCTTATAAATGTCCCCACCTCAAGCTGGTTTTGAAGCGCAGTCATATCTCGTTCAATGGCTTCCTGTTTCCGTTGCAAGGCTTCCACAGCTGCCAAGTCTTTGCCCAGGTCATCAATAGACAACATTTTGGCTTTCTCATGGATTCTCTCATTTATATCATCAATATCCCGGTTGAAGGCATGGATTTCTAATGCAGCTGCAAGTCGATTCTTGTAGTCATTCAGGGCTCCTTGCAGATTCTTCCACCTGAAAGAAGCATTGTACAATACTTTAACATATGCTAAGTCATGCTCAGTCTTCGCACAGTTTTGCTTTTTGTGGTTTTTTTTTAAAATAAACCTTAAACATATATAAATATATACTTAAACAACTTACAGAGAGAACACGTCTGTAAATTTTAAAAAACCAAGAAGCCTGAACGTTTTGGTTTAATGACAAACACCAATAAGTAAAAAAGGTAACTCTTTGACAGTGGCCTCGTTGGCCAGATGTTAATGTCAGCAGGAACATCACACTGCATCTGTCTATGAACACAGGGTTTGCACAATTCTATTTATGGAATCTCTACTGAAATTAAAAAAAAAATTCTTCTTCATTTTAACTGATTCTAGTTTTCCTTTTATTTTCCTTAGCATCTGGCACTCTGGTGTAAAAATGTACCAGCTACTGACTTACTTCTCATTTATTTTTGTTCGTTTCTCCTTGACCTGGACAATATCAGTTCGGCCCTGAGCAATAAGCTTGTCTGCCAATGTATTGATGTCCTTAATTCGCTTTTCATCAACAGTAATGCCCTGTCACACAACATATGCATGTCATACATATAGGCAGCTTTAAAAATTTCTGTAAGCCTGTCACATAAACATGTTTGAAACATAGTTACATCATCTGGTAAAGGGAATTTCCCTTCCCTCAGAAACAGCGATTCTTTTTTCAGCAATGTTAATTTCAAACTTTTACTGTTACTGGCACAAAAATAAAGGTGATGACAAAAACTCAACAGCAGATATATAAATCTATACTAAAAGATGTCATGTGAAGTTCCACTATGTTTACATAGAAAACTGCATAAGCATAAAAGGTTTTTCAACGAAACATGTAAAGATTTTATATTAAGTGTACAATTTTTATCTTCGCTATGCACCTATGGTTACCTGCAGTGATCATGCTGTCATGCATAAGTACATGTGTGACTCAGAGAATAAACACAAATATTTAAATAATTTAAACAGGAAGAAAATATGTATCCTCCATTTTTTTCCAAAGAATAATGTTAAAACTGTCCTCATCTTACTGATGAGTAAGCATCACACATAGGCAGTGTCTGCTACCAACTCTGATAACACTGGTGCCATGCTTTTAACATGAAAGTATTACCTTTTTCCTTCCTACTCTTTGTGCTTGGAAAACAAAATTACCAAGGACATACATAAGCAATTAATCAACAAAAAGTGCACCATTGTGGCACATTTCAAGTGAATTAATACTTTTATGCGTTATTTTTCTATCCTTTTGTTGTGTTGTATCTGAAATATCAAATTAAAGTTATTATGTTTTCTGGGTTTTTTTGTAATGCACTAATATCAATATAAGGTAGTAAAAACATGCTTCCAAACACACACCCTCTCTCTCTCACACACAGCTTCATCTGTCCTATAATTCTGCCAAATGTTGCTTCATTTAGGAACTTACTGCTGATTCCTGATTGTTGACTTTCTTTTGAAGTTCTATGCAGTGTTCATAGTCCCGGCCAAGGTCATTCTGACTGACAAGCAACTCCTGTGATGGAGGACAGATGAGATAAAAATGTCACCAGCTTTTTAGCTATGGTGCTAAGCAGACAAACTCTCTTCCCTTTTATATCCTCCACTTACCCAACATTGAGTCATCTAAATGTGTATTAAAAATGTACCTCCTAAACACAGTCCACTAACAACCTGTTTTCTTTCTTGCCTGCCTTCCTCTCCTTTTATATCTCTTGATTTGTCTTTCTTGCCCGATATCCCTTAATTACTTTATAGCGAATCATTCATCATTACTGTTATCCCTGTTCTTCTGTACTTCCTCAATCATTGTTCATCAGTTCTCTTCCGTTGTGTACTACTAGTTCTATCTAGTTTTGTATCAACCACTTCATGCATACTCCTATATCAGAGTGGTTTCGAGTGACGTAAATTGCTCATTAGTATGTGGTTTATGGAGGCTCTATATATTTACAATCTACATGATTATGTAATAAAAATACACTAATGTACAAAGAGTTCTCCCCACATTACTCTTTCTCTTGAACACACACATTCACTCTCTTGTCACCAACCTTTTCTCTGATCCACATCTCTACTTTCTCCACTTGTTCATTGAACTCCAGGATGTCACGAGCCTCTTCCAATCCTTTGCCACGGTCATTTGATGCCTTGAGTAGTTCTTCCCACTTGGCCATAAGTCGTGTCGACCGCTGATGGATTTCATTCTTAGCAGGGTGATGCTTCTGTATCAGCAACTCACCTAACTGGGAAACAAATGAAGGTTTCAAATCTACCTTAAAGAAATGCAATTCAAACCTTTTGTTGCAGCCTTATAATCCTTGTAAAAACTACCATACTGCTGAATATTCTCTATCTCTAACTATGCTGACTTCTTGTGAATATGGCAAATTTTGTTCCCATCTCACCTCTGGTCTCAAGGTAATGACAGAAATGAAAATATCTAAGCAAGCCTGCCTAGTAGCCTACATGAAGATCATACACAAAGCATCAAACACAATCAGAAGAAAAGTTCTGCCAAGTCACCTCTTTTAGCCTGTTGATACGATTTGTGTTGGCCACAATCTCAGCCTGGAAGGCCTGGTGTTTCTGAAGCTTCTTCATCTTGTCATGGAGATCTGTCACATTCTTGAAGTCATCTTCATTGGCTACTTTCAGCTTGTCGTTGATCCAGCCTTCTGCCTAATGACATCCAATGGTGGAGGAACATACTCAACTATTGTCTACCAAACTAACTTTACCATAAGAGTACTGAATATTTATAAACTTTCTACTGAAACTCTACTACATTTATGACTGAACAGAATATCCAACAACTTTATTACAAAAACAATCTATCCATCATTCAAGACATAGTTTGCTTAGTCGAGATCAAGGGGGGCACCTTATTGTTAGAAAACTGCTTGTAGATACACATACTGTACTAGACACTTAAGAAAATTGCTTTTCATCTTTAGATGTGTTTGTCCCAGAACTTTCTTAGAAATGAGTACAAGCACAATATACATCCCTATTCATGCTCCTGCATTATCAAAATCTTCTCATAAAATCCATTTAAGACATGTATCTAATCTTTAAATGTATAAGGCACTACCCAAAAGTCAACATCTCCTACCTCAGCTACATCCCTGTTGAAGGTAGCATAGAGGAGTGAATTTGCCAAGTTGTTCTTTCTGACTGTACTCAGCTCTTTCACTTTTTTCCTCCTAAAAGCCAATAGAACAAATCAATAGTTAAAAACAGAAGACCTTGAGATTAAATTGAGAATCAGGCATGTAAGTAGAATTTCTCATGATCAGAGGCTTTACTAGAAGATATTCAGAGTTTCTTCCACTGCAGCACAGAGCACCTGTCCTTACCTGTCTGTCACAGCAGTCAAGGTGTGCTGAACATTCTGTGCCTCAAAGTGCTTATCTCCAATCAGTTGATGTCCATGCTCTCTAAGTGATGCCAGCTGAACACATACATAAAACATATATGGAGATTGAAAAACTTTTAATTTTTGTCAAATGTAGAAAGTTGATAAACATTCTTTTTTAAATCATCTGTTATGTCTTCCTCAAATAATTTCCAGATTAAATACTTTTGCTGACATCTATCTATACATACTGTTCAACTTTTTTCTCACTTCCTGCACTAAAGGACATTTCTTTATATAAATGTCACAATATATGTATTGTGTAATACAACATGTAATATAACAAACCTTTTCTTCCTGAGCATCAAGGACTTTCTCAAATGCTTCGTGTTTGCGGATCAAAGTTTCCACTTGGCTGACAGAGTTGCCCAGGTCGGAACTGTTCAAGTAAGCCTTAAGAACACAGGTTGAAAACATGCTATGGTATCACTGAAGTTAAAGAAAATTGTATCTGTAAGTTTTTCCCTTAAAAAAGGTAAACCATGCATTACAGCAAACAGAAGTCAAGAATAACAAAGACTAAACTGAAATGTACAGATCTGTCAAAGGGTTGAAATGTAAGTCACCTCTTGGGAAGCACTGATTGTGTTAAGTTGTTCTGCATCTCGCAAGAAAATCTGCAAGTCAAAGATCTGGTCATAGAACCTCTTGCGGACCAGCCAAGCTGTCTGCAGACGACTTCGTGCATCCTTCACATCCTTTACTTTGTCTTCAATCTGCGATATTAATGACAAAGTATCGATGTTCATGACACCAAGTATTAATTCATTAGCATTTCTTGGATGATCAGCATAACCCACTGCAAAGTTTTCAAACAGACAAAGTGATCTTCAGATCTGCAGTTACATCCTTAAAAAATATGTGCAGACTTTGCAGCACCACTTCTCTTTCTCGTACACTCTCTCCCTCTCACACAAACACAGTCATGTGCACGATCTCTCTCTTATTCCCACACATACACACAGAAAACTGTAATCATTTTAAGGAAAATATTACAGTCAACATTTAGAAGAAATTTTCTGAAAGAAATCTAAAACTAAAGAACATATCACATACCTCATTCTTCGCATAATGTTTGTTCTCCACCAAAACATGGCCAGTTTCAATGACAATGTCAAATGTTTCCTGCCTGGCCTCAATTTCTGCCCTAATTTCTTCATGGCGTGTTCTAAGGAGGTCCGCTCCATTCACATCTCGAACAGTTTTTTCAGACAACATTTCCCGCTCCACTTCTTTTGCCCAGCTGAGGAGGTCCCAGGCCTTGAAAAGTCCAGAATGATAATATAATATACATGTACAGGAAAGCCTTTTTTGCTTGTCAAGAAAGTAACAGGAGATCTTTTAGCCTTCTATTCTATGAAAATACAATTGTTCTCTAGGGCAAAAAAAATAGTTTTGAAAAACTTGTCTAACAAGGCCTTCAAATACAGGTGCCACCCCTTATAAGAAAGGAAAGCATAAACACAAAACACTAATTCTAAATTCCTTTCTTTTTCTGAATTGAGCTCACACTGTAACAAAATCATCAATCTCTATTTCACACACACAAACACACACACTCTCTTTCATGCGTTAAGATCACAACCCTGTTTAATTTACATCAGCATTAAACTTGTGCAGGTCTGCAGCATCAAGAAGGAGAGTCTTCCTGGATTCAGATTTTTCAAGCAGTCGTGCCCACTCCTCCAGAACAACACCCTGCAGCTGAGCAAGCTGATCAGCATTCTCCCCTGGGTAAGCAGCCTGAAGCCTCTGAGCATCATCCTTTAGAATATGGATCTGCCCAAAACATTCACTAATTAAGTTACATGGATATTTACTAATGGATATTTCTTTAGTCACATGGTGAAGCATAAGTTTATGTGCATGAAACAAAGTTCTTTTTTTTTTAATTGTACTGTCAGATTAAATTTCACAAGCATTTAACAAGGGAATGTGAATAAACGTGGTATTACAAATTCAGCATCACAAACTACAAATTATGGGAAAGGCCTGATGACATTTTGGCAGTAAACTGATAGAAAAGAAAGGGTTGCAAGTTTATGTTTCTGCCATCAAAACATTGAATACACTGGAAAGGTCTACTGACTACAATTGAAATGACCTTTGGCCTTTGCTGTCTGGTTCCAGGGTGTTCAAATTATGTAGACAACTGGGCAGCAAAATACATCTAACAGCACTGAGTGCATTTAAACACTTTTATAGTAATTTCTTAGCAACACCAAAAACGTTATACAGATTTATTTTGAACAAATAGTACCTGTGCTTCCAAGGCCATGAGCTCATGTTCAAAAGCTTCATGCCTTTTTAAGTAGGAAGAAGTGGTCTTGTAGTCCCGCCCTAGATCATCAGGAATGCTAGAGGACTTTTCCTAATAAAATGTGCAAAAGAAAAAAAACCACTGGTGCAGTCACGTCATTTCAGGTGAAGAAGTTAAGCTACTTGTGTGTAATTTTTATATTTTTTACTGATTATTATCTAAACAGTTGTAATGTTATTTCCTTGTGTAAGCAATGTTACTCTACACATTTCAAAATCATGTCTCCAAAGTAAGACATTACCACTGTAACATAATCGAGCCTCTGTGTGTGCTAGAGGCAATCTGAACTGTTGGTGACAACTTTGCTGCTGCTATATTAGACCAGCCCTCCACAAAACCAAAAACATATATCTTCTTTCATTATAAGGACTCAAAACACACATACACACACCTACTCTCTCTTCTCCCCCTCTTCTCTTCCATTGTTAGCTCCATGTAAAACAATTTCCCCCTACCATTCCTAACCCTCTCTCTGTCAATCATCACCTTCACCTGGCTAAAGGATACTGTTGACTCAAACTTACCTGCCCATTGCATGGTGTGACTCAAAATTAAGTTTGGAGTAATGTGTCTAAATTTTTGTGTGTAAAATCAGTCAGGTCAATAGACTGTTTTATAGTAATAAAGGTTGAACTTAAAGTAATCTGTATCATGAGACATTCCAAGTTTAAATTACCTGGATCCTAGACAGAGCATCTTCAACATCCCGATTGTATCTGTGTATCTCCTCTGCACCCAGCAGCTTCTGGTCACGATTCTCTATCTGCTCAAGCAAGGCATTCCAAGAATCCCTGCAAAATGTTTAAAAAAGCATAATTTCTTACCTATCATATCTATCAAGAGAACTGTAATACTATTACATTTACATGCAACACCCCTGTCTTGTGCTTAGATCTGACCAATATAGATGGGCAGAGACTAAGTTACCAAATTAATACTTGATGTGGAGTTGTAATTTATGAAAATGACATATATATATATAAATAATCAGGATGCATTCTTTTTGAGTCTTGCAGCCCTATGCTCCCCTAGGGGTGATTAGGAATTTTCTCAACTTCTTTTTGCGCTATGCATAACTGAAATAACAAGCATGTGATTCGTCTCCCCTAGTTTCCAGTTGATAAGTATTCTAGTGGAAAAATATGACTTTGAAGGAATAATACTTACTTAAGCTCCTCCTGGCGCTGTTGCACTTGCAAGGTGTGATCACCTCTGTCATCCAACAAGTACTTGGCCATCCGCTCACAGAGATTGAACCGCTCAGCTCCTGTCTCCACTGTGCGTTTAAACTCATCAAATTTGTTGCGGAGAATCTACGTTGGAGAAGAGAAAGCTGATTTGTGTTCACAAGCAATGAATGCCACTTTTTAGGGGCTTTTTTGTTTTAACTCTTCAGACATCTATCCCTTTATTTAAAGTAGACAAAAAGGCTACAATATTATACCGTCAAAAAATATCTATGATACAGAAGTAGGGACACAGGGACCTCTGGGAGAAAAGGAAGATCAAATTTAGCAAGTTTTTCCACAGCCACCAGCATCTAAGTCTAAATCTTCATTTTAATAATATGTTTTTGTCATGATTTTCAACACCAACCTGGAGATGTTCAAAATCTTGTCCATACTCCTCAGAACTGGCTGTCTGCATCTGCTCTTCGATCCACATTTCAAAATCCTCACTCTCTCGCATGTAGGCATGAAGGCGCTTGGAGCGTTCCAGCTTACGACTTCGATCTGCTGCTAGACGTTTTAGTTTGCTCAAATTATCCTGAAGGTTGTCCTGAAATAAAGTCCAGATCTGACAAGTTCTTAAGGCAGAAAATTTTGCTGAAAGATTAGAGATCATATAACAAAGACAAGACAGATGTAATACCAAATATTTTAACAAGATTATCAGTATTTGGTAAGCTACTTTCAAGAATATAAAAAGGTTACTGTTTATGTCAGAGTTAAACTGAACTATGTAATCAAGGTTACATTAAAAGATACAGTAGCTCAAGAATGGGGAAAAAAAACTGTCATATAAAGGCATAAAATCTGTGGGACAACTTCAAAGACAATGTTCTTTCAAAATTGATGGATTACCTGGGCTTTCTTTAGTATCTGTGGATCTGAGTAACCTAGTTTGAAAAGACGTGATGATTCCTTTGCTAAGCTGTTGGTGATGCCTTGATAGGTCTGGATGTCTGTTTCAAGAACCTGAATTTACGAACACACACAAATATTTCCACATTATTGAATGAATATAACACTGGTGCGAGATAATAATGCAGTGATGAAAATGTATGTCTTCAATAGATGATGCCAAATTTGTGTTACATGAATTAATTACACCATGCTATTATTGTCTTATGTCAGAAACATCCCTTTAAATTAAAATAATTACTATCTAAAGATCTTGTAACTTGCCTGGTTTTTCGCCAAAAGTCGGTCGGCGGCATTCTCATCTTTGCCAAAGTCATTGCTGGTGACCAGTGCCATCTTGTCGTTAATCCAGGCTTCTACTTCAGCTACTTCTGAGAGGTACTGAAAACAGAGATTTAGATTCTTCATTTGTGTTCACCTGGTGTAAACATGCTCTGCATTATCCTGCTTTATAAAAATACCTGACCTTAGAGCAGATTAAAGGCAGAACTTCTTCGGACCATAGGAAAAGAATGGTTTTGCCTGTGAAAGGAAGATAGGAGCACACATGGTGCTGACAACTAGCGGTCAGCTGTCTCCAATTACTACCCAGCGAGTACTCCTACCTTTCCTCACCCAAGCAAAACCATTTAAAAAAACACCCACGTTCCACCTTCAAGCAGTGCTCACCTTTTGGGTCTGAAGTGAGATATCCATGTTCTTTTTCCTGTTCTTTGACTTCTTGAGCAAGTCATCCCATGACAGCTGCAGTTCTTGGCATTTGTCCTTGATGGCTTTTGAATTGGAGTGCTTATCATTCAGCAAACGTTCCCCTGTGACCAGAACTCGCTCAATGTTAGGCTGGTGACCCTGGATTTCACGATCCAAGTCCTTGAAAACAGAATAATTCAGATTACTGATGATGATGGCTTTTGTATGTACACGACTTTTTATAAAACAGAAATCATGAGACAAACATCTGTGCTCTTATTTAAATTACATGGCAAGATGTTCAGGGTCCATCCTGGGGAAATGTATGCACAGCGTAGGGGAATGTGCATGTATGCATGCATGTGTAACTGCATATGTGTGACAAAGCTGTACCGAGGGGTAAGGTAATGTTCATGAATGTACAAGGACCATGTATGCATGTGAATTCATACCTACATGTGTGCATATATGTTTATTGACCTAAAATGATCCTAATGTCCCTCAATATGCACAAGTGTCTTAAGCATATCTTTGTGTAGCAGAATGATTCTGAAAGAGTTTACAAAAACTATGCAAAAGCAATAAACTACAACCAATGGATGAAAATGGGATAGGCATAGCCAAGAGAAGAAAATAGGTAGGCAAATAAAACTGCAGACACAACTGCTATCCACCTGATGTTTCTTGTGCATTTTCTGGGCATCAACAAGGTTCTTGCCATAATCTGTGGAGGCTGCAGCAGGCAGATAGTCTTTGATCCACTGCAGTTCTGAGTCTGCATCAAAGGCAAACTGATGCCATTGGAGAGATTCCTGCAGCTTCTGTTTGCGATCTGCCACAGCTGGCTTTAACTGCTCAAATCTGGAACAGCAAAGGAGAAGAAAATACAGTGCTGAAGTTTCTCTGCTTGTCAAAAGTCCACTGTTTACTGTTATTTAAAAGCTTAAAGTTTCACAATGACTAACAGACTCAGAAGAAGAAAAGAAGGAAACCATGGTTCTCTTTATTTATTCTTAAGTCTTGAAGACAGGACAGCTTGAAGGTTGCTTTAGTCACAGTGTGCCTGTGATAAAGTGAGAAAGACCCTCCAATACCTCTTGTTGAAGTTTTGCACAGCAGAGAGGATGCCTGCTTTGTTGAAATGACCAGCATCTGCCATTTCTTTTCCTTGGGAGATGATGCTTGGATGGTGTCTGCCAGATTACTCAAGTCCATCTCAAGATTCTGGACACAATTGGTGAAACAGAAGAACTAAAAATGGTAAACATCCACAACAAATATCAAACAACTGGACAATATGACAAAACAGCATTAGACACTACAGTTTATAACAGCAGGTGATAAATGATGGTACAGTTTATAAGACATTAGTGCAATAATGAGACATTACTTACCTGATGCTTCTTAAGCAGTTCCTTCACACCTCTTAAATCTGAGCCAACATCTGGGTTTGCAACCGACTTCTCCATCTCATCAAGCTTGTCCTATGAAAGATAAATAAAAAAATAAAAATGCTATCATTAAAGAGAGAAAGAAATGAAACACTGAGGAAATATTTATCACAAGAAATGTCTGTCTAATTCATGGAATAAGACAAGATTAAAGGAAATTATTAAGACATTATTAATTATTAAGACATTATTAAAGGAAAGACTGAGACTGAGATAAAAAATATTTCTTCAAAACAGCTATCTTAAGACTTCCAGACTGATTTAATGCAGAACTATTAACCTGAGCATGGTCAAGCGCTCGATTCAGCATCTGTTGCTGGGCGGCCTGTCGAAGCTTGATGCCTTTATCCTCAGCCTTGGCTGCCAGCTCTGCCCACTGCTTGTTTAACTTGTTCAAGATCTGACCAACCTCATCTGACTTTGGATGTTGGTCCTTGATCAGAGTTTGTCCAGTCTGGAACCACAGTAGTAATGTGCTTAAATTTTCAAATAGTGGAATTCCTTCTGTTCCAAAAAAAGATATGTACAGGATGTGATGATAAACAGCATTTTAAAGCTAAATATTTAACTACTATTTTGAATGAAACTGATGGCATGTTTATGGATGAGTAGTTCAACTTCAAGGTATCTTCAGATAAAGGTAGAATTCTAGATTTTACCTGGTTAAGGTCCTTGAGTCTGTCATTGTTAGCTTTTAATTCAGCCTCAAAAGCTTGATGTTTCTGAAGCTTTCCAACAATATTGGACAGGTCCCTGTATGACTCATCTGTGGCTGTCTTATACTTTTCTTTCATCCACTGTGACAGCTGTCAACAATGCATATCATGAAAGTAAAAAGGATAAAGAAAGGATAAAGCAGTGATTGAAACTAATTTCACAATCCACAATGATGTTGACAAACTTTTATTAATGTTTCACAAAAAATACCACCTTTATTCTACTTTTTTATTTCATAAAATTCTCTCTTGTCAAGTTGATTTACATAGTGCTTTTCTCCAGTTTTTTTTAAACTTTTAAAGTTTTTTAAACCTAATTCTTATATAGCATAATGACATGCTATAAATTGACATTACTAAAGATTTAAACAAAAATTATCATAAACTCAATAAAACAGAGTTGTAATTTCTGGTTCCCAGTGCTAAGCCTCGATAATGCCTCAACTAGGATGCAATAAATGTATTCATAGAAGCTGTGACATTCTTACTAACTCACCTCAGAGGTATCTCTCTTAAACTCCTGGAAGGCTAGTGAATCTCCAAGAGCATCCCGGCGACTGTCAGCTTTTTCCCCAGCTTTCTGCCGCCGTTCCATCACTTCTCGGCGACGCTTATCAATGCTATGAAAATAATGATAAAATAATAATAAAAGACTTAATTCCGTGGTTAACATTAATCAACTTGTAGTCTGAAATCAGTGGCCTCCTTTTCAAACACTATTACCTGTCTAGAAGGCATAGAAATGTCTATAAAAATAGGTCACAGGTTATACTTTTTGAAAAAGCCCAGCCCTCAGTATGACACAAAATGAAATGAGACAAACGAGGGCACATGAATGAAGAAATGACAGAAAAAAAACTTGTTTACTTTTTTGCATCTGGGTGTCCCTCTCGTATCAATCGGTCTGCAAGGTCATTGAGGGCCTTCATCTTATCTTCCTGGGCCAAAAGCTTTTTTCGGAATTCATCATGGCGCCTGAGAAGCCCTTCGACATCATCAACAGTACTCTGGGAACATACAAAAGTTCAAATCAGAGAGCTCCTCTTTTTCCTTTGTTTTTGCAATGTGCCAACATAATGTTCTGTATAATTTTTCTGTGTGGCAGTTTCTCAGCAAGTCTTACTCAACAAACAAATGACAATGGATACTGTCAGTGGCAATCTGTGGGTTCAGTCACTATCAGTTAAAAATACTTGTTTATATCATACAATAATAATAAAGTAAATTTATACAGTGCTATATCCCAGTCATGTGGGCTGATTCACGGTGCTTCACAGAAAAAAGACACAGACAGACATACATGGACACATGCAGCAAACACAGAATGCAACATGAGATGAAACACATGCAGCCAGAATTAAGCTGCTCCCAGCATGAACAGTTCATTTGACAAAGACGAAGGGAACTTTAAAAGACTAAGACCACAAATAAATCATTCCTAATTTTAAACTATATTTCAATCAAAAGTAGGGGGTTATGTGAAAACATGAAACTTGAGATTAATAAAATGTTAAAGAACAGAAATCTGTTTTGAAGCCTCTTTCACACATTAAAGCAGGCAGAAATAAGTGATTGGTACATGTCCCTCCCTCGAGAGTTCCCCACCCCTGCAAGGCTAAGTACATATCCTTGATGCTGAACCTAAGGTGACCAGACGTCCCGCTTTAGGCGGGACAGTCCCGCTTTCGACCTCGTGTCCCGCCTGCTCATCGGGCGTGAAGCCCAATGTCCCGCTTTCTGGCTTTCTGGCAAGTCCATCAAATGTCCCGGTTGTCTTTAAAAATCACTTTTTTCGGCGTTTTTTGACGTTGGCGACACCATCATCGGCGTGTGTCCCGCTTTCGCCCCCGAAACGTCTGGTCACCTTACTGAACCACTATATAATAATGTCAACAAAGATAAGACAGCTTTACTATGTCAATATGTACAATGAAAAATTCTTGTGCAGAGTAAATCCCCTTGCTTTAAAAGGAAGGACTGCAGAATTAAAAAAGTATGCGTAACCATGCAGTCTGAATGAAGTATTCTGAGTTAAGGAAACAAAACTGATCAAAGTGAATGTACAGAAATCAGTTCAAGAAAAAAAAAGGGGGTTCTTTGAGGATATTTGAGGAAGTCACACTTACCCCTGTTGCATCATAATCAAGAAATGCTTCATGTCCACTTGTCATTGCATCTAGCTGATCCGCATCACGATTGAACAACTGTGTACCAAAAACAAAACTCTCCAGTCAATCACAAAATATTTATAATAATCTTAGTCTTTCCAAAGCAGAACGAATTCTAAAAGGAAGTCAGCTGAGGAGCAAATAGAAGGATCAAAACATATCTCCAAAAGAAATAAACAGAAAAGGCTAAAAATACTACAAATGTTTTATGTCAATATGGAGTAGTACTTAACAGTAAACAAGCTGCTCGATAATACAATACCTCCAAGTTGTATGCATCATCCAACTGTTTTTTCCTCTGTTGCCAGAGTTTCTCCACAGCTTTTTCTTCTTCTTCCAGTCGACGTAACTTGTCTTTAACATCTTGTGCATCAGGGTTCTTCTCCAAGATGCTACGTCCCAGTGCTTTCAGCTTGGCAAACCTTGTCACATAGCAAAACAGATACAGGATGTAATAAACCATCATCTGACAGCATAACTACGTAAGGAACTGGGTACGCTTTATATTAGTCTGCAGCATACCTCACCAAAAAAAAAGCCTAAAAGTAAACAGCAGCAATGAATCAAGAAAACTTAGAAAAAAACGAGCTTTTGTTGCTCAATCTATTTCAAAAGGCCACCATCATAAACCATTTCTCAAATAGTACTACCACATTTGTTGCAAGAAATTTGTTCAAATATTATATAAAACTAAAAGCTTGAAGACATTTGCAAAAGAGGAAGGAAAACAACTCACTTGTCTCTGTGGGCCTTGATGTCATCAAGCAGGTCATCATGCTCCTTCTTCATTGCCTCAGCACTTTGAATATCATGGGGCAGTTCAGCAGTAGCAAGTCGAGCACGCAAAGAGCTAGACCACAGCATCTGAAGCAAACATCATTACAATCCAATCATACCTCATATTCTCAATGCCAAGCCAGAAGATACACAAGTTGTCTTCATGCACATATGTACTACCCCATGACTAATATTCTGTATTGTACTTTTGAAATTTATGTTAAAAAACTCAACACCAATCAAGTATACAGCACTCTGAGATGTTGATGCCAATCTGCACTGGAACAGTTTACAGCTGTTAGCAATCAAACTGCAGCTTAATATGCAGTTAAAATTCATTAACTGTACTTTTTATCACATGGTCTTGATTTAGTAATTTTGATTCTGGTCACAACATTTACATAAAAAAGTGCACAACAAGTCAACTATCTTGAGAACAAATGGTTCTTCCGAGGTGAGTTTAGGCTTTCTTTAGCAAGATATCAGCAATGAGGGTCAGGAAGGAATGCTCAATCAAAGCAGTAACAGGTAAGAAAATAATTTCTGACTGGAAATGTTCATGTTTAGATTTCTTTGATGAACTTGAGAGTTTTTAACATGGTAATATTTAAATACTATTTTATGTCACAGAAGTTTTCATACTAGGTCTTTGGCTTCATCACTGAACTGTTGTTTGTCTTCTGCACCATCCAACTGGCTCTTACGACGGTTGGCCTTTGTCTGAAATTATTACAATATAAGAAAAGTTCAAACTCCTGATTAGTTAATAGTCCATGCCCCAACACATAAAGGCATGATTAACACAAACATTCCGTAATACACACTTCTCTGCTTCTGTCTGCAGGTCTGTTAAGGAAACCACAATTGTTATTTGTTATATCAACTTCTAAAAATGCACAGAAAAGAGTAATCAGAAATAATTTCCCTAAAATCCAACACAAAAACCTATGTATGTAGTGATGGCTTAATTCACAACAATCAGATGTACCTTCAGGTCTTTCCAAAGCTGGTGCAGTTCTTTCTGTCGCTGGTCCACATATCCCTTTTCATCTGGATATGAAGAGCGCACTCTGCAATGTAAGGAGTTCTAGTTTTATTTCTGATAGGAATGCACAATTAATAAAAGCAGAATAATGACAATCTACTTTTTCATTCATCCAAGCTCATTACTTCAAACATTCACACTACTTTTTTTAAAAACGTATGTTTAATTATTTTCTTCAGTAATTTTTTCACAACTGATTTTCTTGAGATAGAACTATACTTACGAATCTGCCAGGTAGTCCATTCTTTTCATCTTCTCTTCCATTGGAACAAGTTCACGCTCAAGTTGCTACAAACACAACATACTCGTAATGAGACACCTTGATAATAAGGATGAGTACTACATTGGAAGAAAATAAGAATTTGATCATGAGAATAACAGTAAGCTGGTATGCTGAGCAATCATGGCAATATATATGTACAAGTGGAGGTCAAGTTGCACATGCCATATACAGATAATATGTACAAGACACCTTTTTTTAAAAAAAAAGGCTAAACTAAACTTAAGAATTTACTACAACACATTGCAAGGATACAAAACACTTAAATGCACAATGTATGTGCACTCTGCAAGAGTGACAGTTAAAGCACCTAATTATTTATATAGTGTGAAACTGCTTACAATTGGCAGCACATAATATTACATGCTGTACTTAAATCCTTGAGGAGACTGCACATCAATTAAGAAGTTCGGCAAAAATTGTTTACAATAATTAAGGCTTCAGTGGTACTACAGAAGTGGCTTACTGCATGCTTGCGCTGGAGAGCCTGAATGGCCTTCAGATCTTTGCCGAGGTCATCAGTTGACAATGCGTCATCTTTCTCTTTGATCCAGTCCTGCAGTTCGTCACAGGTGGATTTGAACAACTCAATGCTGAAACATGCAAAAAAGTAAATCTACACACCTTGATTTACCATAAAGACATGAAGAACTCATGTCTAAAATATGCAAAATAAAAAATAAATGTATACACCTTGACAAAGTACTGGTACATCTGCAAGTAAAATCATATAAAAAATAAAGTATATGCCCAGATATAATACAAAATGAAATAAAAATGGTTACATAAATTTCTACAATATTGAAAATTATTTACCTTGAAGCTCCTTTTAGACTCATTTCTTTTTCCAATTTCAGTTTGTTTAAACTGTCCCATCTGAAACAAACATACTTAAATATTAATATCTACTATATAATATATACTAAAAGAAATAATACTGACAAAACAGAGAACCAATGTATAATATAGATCATTGACAAAATAGTGAACCAATGTACCAACGCTGAAAGATGTTGATTCATAGTAAGCAATGAGTCTTAATAAGAAATTAAGATATTTGAATAATTGACAGGTAAAAGCTTAACCAGTGTTAACACAATTCTTTTCCCTTTAACTGTCTCAATCAACAAAAATCAATACACCTGTCATTAATCTCTTTTCGACGACGGCGAACAGTATCTTGTTCGCTGCTACCACTCTTCATGATATCATCTGCCAGGGCATTGATGTTATCCAGTCTGCTCTTATTTGCTGCCAAACTTGTCAGCAGGTTCTACAGGTACCAAAAACATTTACTTTATTAAATTTGCAGCTAAGCAACCGATAGAAAGAACTCTTGCTTTGAACCATAACACACTAGTATCAATGCAGATGATTATGCTACACTATATTACAAAACATTTCAAATGAAAATGCAATTATGCATTTTCAATCCAATACGTTTGTCTGCTAGTAAGACTGTGTACCATCATCAAGATCAACATTTTATGGGCAAAAAACTTGACTAAGAAAAAAAGAACCTTCACTGTTGCCACCTTAACATTTAGTAATGCTCTTGTAATGCTTTCAGTTTCCTATGCACAGTAGTCTGTCCAGTGTAATGCTCAGACCATTACTGACTACATTGGAAACATTATAAATATAACTAATACTACAGCAAAAGCCTCCAGACACCATAAAATTTACTCATCAGACAAATGGGTTTGTCATCTCATGCTATAAAATACTCAGAACTGTCATGTAGTAGTCACTTTTTTTTTCGTTAATTTTTATTTTTGGTATGCGCTTTGAGCCTGCCTATAATTGGTGGGAAGAAAGCGCTATGCAAATTCAACATATTATTATTACTTCAATATAATGTCCAGAGCATTATTGGCTGCATTAGGAACATTATAGCATCGAACATTACTCAAGTCAGACACACATGGTTTTTTTTTTCTTATGCTATAAAATACTATAATGACCTGGTAGAAACTTCTGTTGTTTCATTTTCCTCTCTCAGGATTTATCACAGTTTACAAAATCATAAACAGCTGCTATGAAAACTGAAGCAACTGCACACCTGCAGCACACTGCACACACCCTATATCACCCAATGGATATTGAAAGCACTGAACAACCAATCATATTTCTGCCGCAATATGTAGCTGTCGCATAATATAATACTAAGCTATAAATGGATTTGAAAGGTTGGTTCAGAAATACCTCTTCACAGCAACGTGAATAGTAAAATGTTCTATCAAACAAGGCAGACACAGTAGCAATGTAGCTGCATCTAAAGTCAGAATGAATGATGAATGGAATGCAAAAGATTGGGGTAGAGCAGGGGACGCAAGGCCTGAGAAGAATAGGTGATGGCTACAGAGCAATGCTGTAGCTATGAGTGAGCAGACTAATCATGCAAAGGAGGAAAACTATGCTTCTGCAGCAATGCTCTCACTCTCTCACAGTCACACACACACACGCTCACCAAACCAAAGTAAGTTAATTTCTTTAAGACAATTACAGCTGCAAGAAATTTATAATGCAAATCTGATCCTTTTACACAAGTAAAGTCTCAAAGGTTTATTTCTTCAGCATGATTCACTATTCAGACAAATATAGGCAATGTTTATTTGAGTTAAGAAAAAATATTACAATCATTCAAAGACGTCTCAGTTTTATTGATAATGCTTTGTTCATAAAAATAAAAATAACTTACAAAGTAAAGAAATTATTTAGAGCATATAATCAATCACATACACCTCAATCGTAAGTAGGCTACTTGCATATACTACCACCCATATGTAAGAAATTGAAAATATAAACATACCAGCTTTGCCTGCACACACACACACATGCACACACGCACAAAAGGTGGAAAGAGTGAGATGATCTTGAGAAGATGAAAACACTCTCGAGGAGGTTTCATGGGAGTAGATTTATTAATGCTTTTCCCAAAAAAACTAGTTTATTTGTAATACTTCTATAATCAAAATACTATCTAGTTTTCCTGCTACACATTTCCCATGTGTCATGCACACTCGAAGGGGGAAAAGGTGATCCAAAATACAATATTAAAAATATCAAACATACCCACAAACTTTTAAGGCAGTTTAACAAAAATTGAAATAAAAGTTGGCAAAGTTTACATTTATATATTTTTATTATCATTCTATCATGTCTTATTATGTCAAATATGCAGCGATGGCCTTAGGTGTACTGGATAAGTTTATGACATGCACATTAGATTCTATCCCCCATCTTTTCCTTTTTGTTCACACACACACACACATGTATGCAGATTTGTTTAAAACAAACTCAAAGACACAAATACCTCAAACTTCTTTCGGACTGCCTCCATGTTGTCAGCAAGGCTTTCTTTGCTTTTGAGCACAATTTCCTAGAAGAAGACCCAAAATATTTTTTATGACTGACAACACACAAATATGCAAAGAAACACAGAGATAACAGCATGTGGCTACAGTAAACATTGATTCCTGCCTAGCAGTAATATCTATAATACGACCTCAGTTTCAGAGACTATTAAAGAACAGATTGCATAGATTGTGAGAAAGCATTTGAGGAATCAAATATAAATGTTTATTCCAGAACAGAAAGACCATTTTCTTGTCTGCAAGTACCTTTTCCTGCATCCAGACTTCAAATTCATCACACTCACGGTAGAAGTGAAACAGTTTGGCAGCATCTCCAAGCCTTTCTTTGCGGGCCTGCCATAAGACAAAACTAAACTGAATGAATTTGAAACAATAAAGACATGGTGCAACTGTAATAAAGACATGTTGTGACTCTAATAAAGATGTGCAATGAAGTGAACGTGTATGACAGGCATGCACACACACATACACACCTCTCAATGTAGCACGTACAGGCTCACACAAAATGCAAAAAACACACACATACATACGCACTAAGAGTGAGGGAAGAGTGGACAGAGGTAGCTTTCTGTTTCTGTGCTTAATTTCCTGTTCTAAAACATCTGATTATTGATAATAATATTTAGTCATAGAGGCTCTACAAATGGATGTGGGCTTAAGGAACTATAAAAACATATGCTCCCACAAAACTGCCGAAGTACACCATTCAGAAGGCTTCAAGGGCATCTTACAAAGCCATGGTCATTCACATCATAAGTGTCTCATTCTCTCCCTCCAACATACACATCTCTACCAGTGTGAATTCCTTTAACCGCTGGGTTTATAGTATCTGCTTTTTCCGCATCACACTCCAACCAAATAAACATGGACCACTCCACCTTCAAGCAATGGCTTAAAATGTCTCCCAAACAGCCGTCATTTGTGCAATTTGTTTATATGTTCCAATCAATAATGCAAACTGTTCTCCAAAACACATTGCCACAACTCCCATGGAAGTAAGTAATTTACTTAGATGCTGCAGATGTTTACGCTTATATCAGAAAGCCTGTCTTTTAGCAGCGACCAATCATTTTGGTCCAAACACTGGAAGAGCTGTGAGAATTGTTGATTCCCTTGAGTGCAATTTCACGTTCGTGCGTGGGTGCTCACACTGATTGCACATGTGCAGTAGGGGGCGGGACTGAAGGAGGGAGACAGTGCAAGTCGGTTAGATTAGACAAGTAAATATGAGAGGGAGTAAATATCTCGGTGAAAATCATTACTAACCCCTTCCCTCCATTTCCCCGTCACGCGATTCTGAAGCAGGGGTGTGGGTGGGAAGAGGCTCGGCCCCAGCCGAGATGGCCGCTGCTAGCCGCGGCAAGTGGGCGCCAACCCATCCATTAACGGCCACCCGCGCCGCGCTGCTAACGACCGTGCATCGTGGTGCGCCGGCCAGTGTCCCTCACCACGGGCCCCGTCTCTCCCACACACACCAACTATTAGGCATGGGAGATGTTTTCCGACCGTCCACTCGCAATCAATTTGCAAAGCGAGCGCATGAACTAGACTCCTTTCCACCACCCACTTCCGAGGCGACATTAATCAGGCGGCGCGGTGGACGGTCGTCGACAGTAGGTATCAATAACACAAATCGTCTGGTTGCCGCAGTGGTGGAGGAACCAGGAGGGGGATGTTAAGTCTTGCTTGGTCGTTCACTGTCAGCAGAGAACTCCTCCAACTATCCCCCAAAAGCCGAGCATCCACTCCTGTTGTAGTCAAAGACTGAGCTGCGCTCAGCAGCGCTAATGTGTGACAGTGCACATTACCAATACAAAACAAAAGATCAACAGAATTAATTCTCAGAAGCAGTGTAAATATTAATGAAGAAGTGGATCGTTGCTTGAAGTCAAATGCGTGCGGTTTTGTTTATTTATTTATTTCCTTCTTGTCAGCTTTCAGTAAATCTCAACCGACCGTAACCGCTGGGTGTCTTTTGAGCGATTTGTTTAACTGTCAGAAGTATACCTCTGAAGCGATACCAATAACGATGTATTAATGGAAGGTATGAATGTCTGGTTCCACAGCTTACTCTGGGAGTGCTGACTGAGACTGGCTGTCGAAATGATTGAAAATTATACGATTATGGTTGCTGGTGCTACAAAGCAGCCGCCCGTAAATTAATTGTTCTGGCACCTCATGCAGAACCTGAGCACGCCCTTCACGCGCCTTGAAGACTATCGTATAACTGCCATGCGGGTGACCACCCTCCCTTCACTTGCCTCCCACCATGTCTAGGTGGCAGTGTTCGAGTTCAGGTGAGTGTGTGCGTGTCAGCCTGCAACCACGGACAGCCCAACGCCTGACCAAGGTCTGTTTGCGGCAAAAAGCTGCAGTTGATAACAAATATGGATTAGGAGGCAGCGACGCCTGCCCATGAGCAGTCAAGAAACAAGGAAGAAGTCTCCACAATAACAGAGTTTAAACACTCGCAATCACCATACTAAGTTTTGCACACGGACCTTGCCTCCATATAATACGAAGTACGCATTTTGTCGCACGAAGCATGTCTATCTGCATGTATATGTGCATGCATGCGAGCGCGCGTGTGAATGCTTGTATCTCTACCTAGTGAACCCGTGTGCTCGTCTGTTGTTAGATAATGTATGTACAGCCGCTATCAGGTTCATGGCAAAGGAAACGGCTGTATACTATATATTTTTCCATACATCAGATGAACTGTCCATACATCAGATGAACTGTCCATACATCAGATGAACTGTACATACATCAGATGAAGTGTCCATACATCAGATGAACTGTACATACATCAGATGAGCAGAGAGGTGTAAGGATACAGTGGAATCACCTGGAACTGGACACACCACTCACCTGTGACAGCTTGGCCAGCTTGGCATACTGTGTGGTCAGGCTGCGCTGTCGTGTCTCCACATTCTCCTTGTCGAAGTGAAGGTTGGTCTTAGAGCGTGCTGCACACAGAGGGTGGACTGATAATGATCTCTAGCATGATTGTGATAGTTCCCCGCCAAAAGAAAACAACAACAACAATAACAAAAAAAAAAAAAAACAAAACCTCATAATTTACACGTTATTGTCCTTTTACCCAAAGGCTCTGATCATGGGGAAACAAGAAAATCAACAGACTTTCTGTGCAAATATTGCACAGCAAAAAGGATTCTTACAAAATAAGATTCCTGTAAACTGAACAGCATATCTGATCAATAACAAAGCTCTGATGACTAACACGAAGCTTATAATCACAAGTTTTCTATAAATAACATTTTACCTACCGGTGTTGACAACAGTAACGGAGAAAGGCAAAACCGTTGCACCAATGCATTTTTTTTTTTAACTTCTCAGGTTAATCTGGGTAATTTTTTAAAAATCACATCCGTTTCCTCCGAAGACCTTAAACAGACCCAAATCTTTCCCCGTCATGCAACATTTCTCTACCAACGCACGCACATGCTCACAGCCTTTAGGACCAAGCTCCCTTGAGAGCCTGCAGGGAGACTGCTCCAGTTTCGAAAGAAAACATTCTGTTTGTCATAAGTTAAAAGAAAAAAAAAGCGAAACCGCTTCAAAATTACTTTCATGTCTCCGTCTGATGAAGCATAACACCAGCAGCTCTACAGCACTACTTAACGATCTATCGCCCTGCCCCGGCCTGCCTGATGGCCACTCACCCATGCCCCCGAGGACAAAGACTACTGCTAATGGTGGAAATGAGTAATCTTCAGTCCCTTCTCAGCAACAATAGTCTGAAGCAACGCATCATGTGCTACCTATTTGCAATACTCACAAGATAGTTTTGTCTCAAAGCCGAGAATCAGTCCTACTTAGTTCAAAACAAGAAGAAATACTCGACGAAGCCTCCATCGCATTCATTACAGGCAGTAAAGGTAGTGACAGATGACTTTCGTGGTATTAGCTGACAGATGAAACATACTCCTATAGTCAGGGAGTATGGCAATCGAACATTTTTTTCAAGATAGTCCAGCCTATCAACATGTATAATCGGAGACAGAAAACCTTCATCCTGTCAGAAAGCAGAAAAGCTCTTTAGCTTCCTGAAGTAATAATAAAGAGGATGTATATAGAGCTTCTCCCCCACCCCTTATCACCATAAAACGCAGGCTCAAAGAGCTGTAAAAAAATAAATAAAAGACAGCTAGTCTCAAAAGCAAGTTGGTTCGATCCCGGTTATTGAAGCTACTACTCATATTGAAAATAGTATGAATGCCATCAGCATATATTTAATCTACACTGAAAAATTATGTTTTAATTTCGATTTTGTCCACCCCGCTAATATTTTGAATGGCATTTTCTTTTTAAGTCACACATACAATATTCGTTAATCTGATATCCGTGTTATAACTGCCTTCTCGGAGTGGAACAAGTTGAAAAAAAAAGAAGAAAAGGTGTCAACCGTAGTGAAAACCCTCTTCCTACCTGAAGGCGCTCTCCGGAGACTGGGAACTCGTTCTTTCTTCTTGCGCACCACCTCCTTCTTCATCACTGTCTTCTTCACCTTGACCCGCTCGGGGACCTTGACGGGCGCTTAACGACCTTCTGCGCCACCTTAGGCTCCACCTCCTTGACGTAGTTGGCGGGAACGAAACCCTCCGTAGCGTCGGCCTTGCGCACGTGCCACCAATCGCCGTTGGTTCGGTCCAGCAGGATCATGACCTGAAGGAAGAAATAAATGGCCGTGCGATGTGGTTCTTGTTCTTACAAGTACAGCGCACTCAGCTCGCCTCCACCATGGAAATGCCCTCTACAAATTCTATAATGATGACGATGATGAAGTTGATGATGATGATTAAAAAACATCATAGAGGCTTCGAACGAAACAGGAAATCTTAACATAATCAAAATTAAACATCAGTCTCCCCACTCAATCTGTTAATGGCTTTTTAACGACAAAGCCTTTTTTTTTAAAGACGTTCGAGTCTTATGTGCTCTTGCCTTTCATTTCCTGTTGAATCTCGGGAAATCAATCAACCTAATTCAAAACTGACATAAAGACATCCCGTTCACGGATTTCGGCGCAAAGCCTAAAAGAAGAAAATTTTCCAATTATTCCAATCTCATCCTCTGTTTGTGCCACTAATTCATTTCTCTCTCGTTTCCAAAGAGTCCCCTAGCCTCCTTAAATTGCATTCCCCTAAACTGCAAATTAGTGTTTTGTGCCGAGCAGCAGCTAAGGCTATATATTACGAGCAAGCAGCCATCTTCTTTTCCTCGTCTAAATACACACGACCATAAAAAAAATGTGGGAAAAAATGTAAAACAACTATCTCAGATACTAGTCTCGCGCTTCTGTAAAGAAAATCTCCATGAGTCTTGATTGGTTGCTCAAAAACACCCGCCACAGAATACACCATTTTGTTTTCCGAGAGGTTGCCCTCTCCGGCTATCAAAATAAAGAAAATATGAGACGAGCAGACCGAGGAAGGAAGGTAGTGGTGGGGCATCGAGATCGGACTGAACACCAACGATGTGATCACGTGACCACCTTAGTCACAAATGTGTCATTGAAAGGCAAGCTTGGGCCGAGAAAACAAATGAAAGTTGAAAGTCGATATTACAATCTTTATGATCCCCTTAATAGACTACAACATGTGCGCGTGGGCGAGCGCAAAACAAACAAGTGATTTTTTTTGTTGTTTACATTCACTTTCAGCATTCCTTCTCCCACCCTCTTCCCCAGGTGCCTTCTTTTTCTCTTTCACTCACAAATCAGAGAGCATGATATTAATTACCCACTGAAGGCTAGCGAGGCATCTTACAGTAAACTGTATGATGCCTGGAACTGAACGATTTGCTAGCAGTTGTGTCATCTCAGGAGGAAGCACATCTGTTGTTTGCGGTCATGTGTTAGGGTGGGAGCTGGGGTAGAGCAACGGTTGACTAAGTGTTAAGCAGGAAGAAATAAATGTCGAAGTTAAAAACAGCGCAGTAAGAGCGACTACACACACTACTCACGAGATGAGATTTGTAACATGACCCACAGTTCTATTTTATAATTCGCCTTAATTTACATATCTACGGTCCGTAGTTTCCAAAAGGACAAGAAAGCCCACCCCAAACCTTTATTTCCTTCACTACCCAGATCCTGCCAACAACACAGTCATTTGGATTCAGCAACACCCCGGTTATATTTAGTTGTTATCAAGGAATGAACTTTGATCCTGGCCAAAAACCAGGAAATAAATGCTGGTTATTGGATACGGTAAAGTTCAAGGAATTCTGATGGCAATGTACAGCAATTAAATGTTTCCCCGATTTTGTTTTGTTTTGTTTTGTTTTGTTTTGTTTAGCAAATATTGAAAACATGCTGGCTATCGAGTTGTAGTGACCAAGACAATGGCAGCCGCCAGCGATCTCTCATGCAGCAGGCTTACCACCCGAGTTAACCATGCAACACCCAGAAATTATTTTTCCTCGTTAACACTCTGATTGAGCTCTGTGCCCTTCAGTGGTGCCCCGAAGGCCATGTTTGGCGAGTTGAGCTCATAATTTCTAGAAGCCAATCCTCTACCCCAACCTGCATGACAGGTAGGCTGACACCGCCCACAAATAACCCGTGTTTATACAGTGACATGTTAAACAATGTTAAACCGTTACAACACCCACATCTATATCACCCAAAGCAGCAACATATACAGCGGTTATTTCTTCGTTCAGCCTACAGGCTTTATTCTGTTGCGTGTGGAAATAACCTGTGCACTCGGCGTACCTGTGTTGCGCGTGCGCATGTTTTCGCGAGCATCAAAAAACCGCTTTATTAACATTTTCCTGTCTCCCAGTCCCACCCTCGTCTGTTGATCTCGGTGAAAGGTCACTGAAGTGCCTCCCTCGCCACGACGGGAGTTCAGCTTTCTGTAAACTGCTGAACTCGTAAACAAATGAAGTGATTGTCGATTACCGAGTCCCTGTGATCTGCGATGAAGCTGCAGCACCTGAAGGCAGCGCGCGATAATCAACTGAGGCGAGGGCGACTCCGTGACCATGAATCATTGCGGCAGAGAACCCGTCTTCCTGGGAATTTACATTTCACAGTGACTGGAAGATTTGTTGTTTATTCTTTATCTCACTTTTGAACGGTTTCTTGTTGTTGGGTTGACAGTCGAGGGCAACATATACATCAACTCCGCGATGACCTGTTACGAGCCACGTCTGGTTGCCTTGGTGACGGAAGAAATAAGACTACCGAGGGGTTACCTTCTCTCTCTTTATCTATACCGGAATTGATGCCCATGAGTTTCTGATGCTTCTTACCCTCGTTTATCAAATAGCTGTGGCCGTTGTCTTGGAAGGAAAGCAGACAGTGAGACACCCAAGCATCTTTATGGGTGGAGAGTAGAACGGTCCGCACGGTTAGTTAACCCTACAGCTGCTACAGACAGCTTCTGGTCAACACTCGGCACACGGGAGGCATCTGAAGCCAATTTCCTTATGGTTCAATTAAGTAATTTGTGGATTCAACACCATCGACTGGCTATGACTGGCTTTCACGTGCATGCGTACTATTGCACAGTCTTGCGCGCGCGCGGCTTCCTCCTCATACCTCATCCAGCATTGCCAGTGATGTATTGGTGCTGCTTACGGCGAGAGGGAGGAAAGAGTTCGGCTCCAGGCTGAGCATGCGCACAGACCGCCAAGGCTGACGGTATAACAGTGGCAGTGTGCGCGTGCACGCTGTAGATGAACTGACATCGACAGATGGCGACACTGTCTGCCCTCGGGGAACTTACTGTGCAGTACTACTGAGGGCGGAAGACTCTCCACTTCAAAGAATGGGCAGGTTCTGTGTTTGTACTGACGAGGTGACCTGTTGCGACATCTGTATGATGTGTGATTGACCTTTTAAAAATAAGAGCACGTTTTAAAATTCTCTCCAATTGTATCCCTTGGTAATGTTGGGAAAGGTGAACTTTATGAAACTTTCTGATAGCTGTATTATTTTGAGAACTCGACAAACAACAAAATTCTCTTACAAACATCGGGCGTTTGTTGTTATCATCGTCGTGATGCTCTTCTGGTGTCTGTGTCTCAGTGTCGATCATACAGCACAGACCACGAGCGGGTGGGTGAACGAGAGTGATTTACTATTCTATGATTGGTGCTGGCTCAGTGGAGGTCAACGTTGCTGAACGCGTACTCAAGATCGTATAAATGGCCATCGGTGCGAAATAGCAGATTTGTTCTAGAAGGATTATTTCGTGACCCTTCATCTGCATTGCCTTTTTTCCTCGTGTTCACAGTGTGGGAAACGAACACGGAAGATGTTGAAAAATTTTGAATGTTTGCACAATCACAGAAGGCAACCCGACACGGTAAAGAAAACAAAGGAATGTCCGGTGACTACTCCACCTTGACTCCCATCCCCACCCCCACAAACAGAAAGTAACACCGACAGATTTCCTTGTTGCTTGACATCAGTTTGGCTAGAACCCAAAAAGAACAAAATGCAACGACCAGCGGCACAG
Organism: Pomacea canaliculata; assembly: GCF_003073045.1. Classification (NCBI taxonomy): domain Eukaryota; kingdom Metazoa; phylum Mollusca; class Gastropoda; order Architaenioglossa; family Ampullariidae; genus Pomacea; species Pomacea canaliculata. The sequence continues at coordinate 5,270,453 of NC_037597.1, read as the reverse complement.
TCCCGCAAACCAGAGCACGTGACGGTCAGAACATAACTGTCCTGCTTCAGCTGCCTGCCTCCCATCGCATCACAGCGCCTAATGAAAGCATCTACCGGCAAAGCTAAAACTGTGGCAGTCATCTGTATCAGTTTCTAGTGCGAACACTAACAGCTGGTGCTTGGCCAACCGGCAAGGATCGAAGTCGTCACATCGTCGCGCCACCTGGTGACGTCACGCCTCTGCATGTCGATTCGTCTCTTCTCCACCTTGAGGGCGGTCACCAGTGGTGGTAAGTGAGAGCTCCATCGACATCGGGAACAGAAGGATCGAGTGTTGACGAGGACCTTTCATCATGGCTTCATAGTGTGACCAACCCGTCTTCAGCAGCCTTGGTCCAGCGGAGGGCACTCACTCGGTGCCCAATGAGGTTATCGCACAGTTTGTTTCCTTTATGGGTTATGCTCTCGTTTGCTTTTCTGTCTTTTGTTTTTATGACGACGATTTTATTTTCTGCACGCATGCATACACAGCGATAGTCTTGACAGCGTGTATTAATTCTCCTTTGACGACAGATCATGTTACCTGGCAAAGACAGGTGCCGATAAGTTTAGTATTGTCCGAGAGTCGTCCTACATACAGTACAGCATACTACACTAGGAGGAATGGAACGGGTGCTAGTGAACGAGCAATATGTGTGTGCATGCATGCGTGACAGAGAATTGGATGTAAATCTCAAAGTGCGTGCACAAATATCTAAAAGAAAGTGCACGTGAGTTCTTATGAAATAGATTATGTTATATATAGATAGTATATATTCTATTCTTACTCCTATCAGACAACCGAAGAATCTCAATTTTCCTAGACAGTGAAAAAAATAATGAATGAAATGAAATTATTAAAAAAATGCCTCGAATCTTGAGCTAAGTGGGGAGGCGAGACAAAAATACACGTAGACGGATGATTGACTGGTAGTCGTTCTAACGGACATAGCCAGCTGCCGTTCTACCACTGTTGCCGACTTTGTTCTCTGCAGCACTGTCACCAACATGTCCATGGGGCACGTTCAAGAGAACGCAAGCCAGGTAACTGCTACCGGGTACAACGTCACTTCCGCTGGGCGCACTGCTGCCGAGATCGCCGTGACTGGCCTCTTCCTGGTCCTGCTCATCCTCGTGGCTCTCCTAGGCAACGCGGTGGTCATCCTGGCCGTCTTCATGTACCACAGGCTGAAAAACGAGGTGTCCAACCTCTTCCTCGTCAACCTCAGCGTCACTGACCTCAGCAGCGCTAGCATCGTCATGACAACGTCCTTGGCCGCCACAGCCGCCGATATGCAGCCGCTGAAAAGTGGCTGGTGTTCGCTGGTGTGCGGGGTCAACTACTGCCTTATCATCGTCTCCATGCTGACGCTGTGCTTCATCAGCCTCGACCGATACGTGGCCATCGTGCATTCGCTGTACTACCACGTTTACGTCACGCGCCGGCGCGTGCTGGCCTTCATCGCCTACGCCTGGCTTCAGGGATTTGCCTTCGGCCTGGCGCCTATCTGTGCGACTGGGTCGAGTACGACTACTGGGAGGCCGTGTGCGCCATCCAATGGTACAAGGAACAGCCGAACGCCATCATTTATGTCGTAGTCGCATTTATCATCTGCTTTTTCGTGCCCGGCATTGTGCTGGTGCTGGCCTACAGCCAGGTGCTGCGTGCGGCCAACAAGATCCGACCCTCAGGCAAGACCCCACGTGCAGATACGAACCCTCGGCGAAGCCAGTCCTCCTGTTCTGGAGGAGCAGAACTATTTGCCGCAGCGGAAGGCGAAGTACAACGAAAGTTCCAAGGCCGTGCGGAGTCTCCTGATTGTTGTGATGGCTTACTTCATCTGTATGACACCCTTTAGCGTCACCAAGCTGTACAAAGTCAGCATCCGTGACCCTCAGCCACTGCCCGGGTGGATCAACCTGGTCGCCACCTTCTTCCAATACGCCAGCAGCGTCGTCAACCCGCTCATCTACGGCATCTGCCGGCGCGACTTTCAAAAGGCTTTCTTGTACCTGGTTTGGCGCATGGCCAGGAACAGAAACACGGCAACCACCTCTGTCGTCACCTCCACGTCACACAGCTGATGCCGTCACGACACTCATGTGACGCCAACTGACTCCGCGACGACTGACGCGCTGACGATGAGTAATCTAAGATCATACAGTTCAAACCTTCACGCCTCTTACGTCATATAGCAGAGACATCACGACTTTCATACGTCATTCAGATGACATAAGTCATACGTCATTCAGATGACATAAGTCATACGTCATTCAGATGATATACGTCATACAGCAGAGACATCACGACTTTCATACGTCATTCAGATGTCATGTCATACGTCATACAACTCGCTCGCCGCTGACGTTTGTTTGCTGCTTCTGATGCGTCATACTGAATAAAGAGATTGGCGCGTTCTGTGAGCGCCTCCGACACGAACAATCTGAACTAAAACACATCTTTGGTCTCTGAACTCTGCGGTGAACTCTCTGTGTGTTGTGCCACGTGCAAATACATTCGTGCTCGCTCAAGTACGCTCGTGCCTGCGTGACGCTGTGTCGGCTGAGCGTGCACGAGCATGTTACCTATGGTTCATCTCCCGTCCATCTTCTGTTGCTTTCTCACTGTTATAATTGCTGGGTGAGTAAATATGAAACTGCTGATTTGTTAGCCAGGACCAGGAAGAAACTTCCAGCTCGCGTAACGCGATGAAGAAACGCTGCGGAAGTTCTGTCGTGTCCACATGCGGTAAGAAACGATCCGTGAAGTATAAACTTGGGATGGGTTGAGTAGGCGTCCACGTCACTTTTTCACTCTTATAACTGCCTGCTCGTCCCATTGTCGTCTGCAGCGTATTCTCCCAGTTAGAACCAGTGCACCCTGATTATGGGCAGACCCTTGGGGCCGCCATTTGAGCTGCTCATATCCGGAGTGTGTTTTTATTTAGAAGCTTGGATGTGTACCATGCTTGCGAAGGAAGTCTGTTTGTAGCTACGTCCTTATCATTTATCAGATGACTGCACTTTATACACAGAAGAAATATTTTAAGTTGGAGACACTCAGCTTGAATCGATATTTTTAACCTATGGGTGTTTGGGATTTAGGATGTTTTCTTATCATGCAGCTGGTTCATGTAACAACATTCACACCTGTCTTTTTTTAAATATTGGTCATTTATGATAAAAGTATTCCAAAAACATTCCAACTAGTAACAAAGGTTTTTAAAAAAAGCAAGCTGTTGTACAATAAGAAACATTGATCTCACCTCCCCTTTGTCCACCTTCATTCCCTGCCCCTTGTAAGCGTACTGGGCCTTGACCTGCGGGATTTGTCTTGATTCCACGACATCTTGAAGGATTTCTCTTTCCACCACTTCTTCCACCTCCACCTCCCGCGGCACCTCCACCACCTCCTCCACATACTCTTCTTCCTTCTCCTCCTCACCGTTCTCCATCGGCCGGAATTTGTCAGGTGAAATCTGAAAGAAACATTGATGCTGCCATTTATTTTCCTACAAAGCACCATCAGTCATAAGCAGCTTGTTACATTTTTAACAAAAACATTCTGTTCTGTTCTTTTATATTTATCTACATTATTTGTAGTTCAAAACGAGAGCCGTCTAAGACCTTGTATCTATGAAACCCGCCTACCACCTCCCTCGCTAATGAGCTCGCGGAACATTCTCGCTCAACATTCACACACACAATTAAATAGTCTATCTCCTGTTATATTACCGTAAATCCTTTCTCCGGACAATGTTCGTCTTGTAACAACCCTCAAGTACCCGGTCTCAGAACAACCCCCTCATTCACACACAGCTAACAGCCACCAATTATTGCCCGGCTACACCCCTCCATCCTGGCCGCTCCATCACTCTCGGTCTTGGTTCCCACAGACCACACAGGAATCACTTATCACCCCTGCCCTCTGCCGGCCCCGTAGTTCTCCAAGAGATGCGAAGTGTGATTATTCCTGTCTCTTTTGGTACCGTCCAACTGGGGAGTAACCCTAAGGTTCTACACAGTGTGCTCGCGGGGATTCAAAAGTGTGAGCAAACGAAAATTCGCGAGACAATGAACGTGAGTGCACTTTTAACATATTTTTTCAATAACTCAAAACTTAAAGAAATACTAGTGTGAACACAAACATTATGTCTGCGTGTTCGTTCTGGCTGTCAGCCGATGTCGGCTTAAGATAGGAATAAAATAAACACGATGGTCTCCCCATGGAGCACGTGACTCGCGAGCCCTTACGTTGTGTTCACTGGCGGCTTTGGTCATCAGCATGGCCAGTTCGTCCAGTCTCTTGATCTCGGTGTTGAAAGCGCGGATGTCGATGTCCAGGCGGTTGTGGCGGGACAAGAGTGCCTGCAACATTTGACACCAACTCGTCATAGAAACTTAACTTGAGTCTACTAATGTATTCTGAAAACTAAAATATCGGTTATATCAAACTCTTTGATTATATTTAGTGTTGGCACTGTTTCTCTGAATGCCCATCTGCTTAAAATAAATAAAATAAAATATCTCTATATTACAATTCTTTATATCATGTCGAGCTTTCACTGTTTTCATTCGTTGTGAAACTTCTACTGGTCGTATTATTATTATTAGCGCTCAGACCATAACCCTAATGTTGTGACAGTGCAATTTACAAATGTGCAACAGCAACAACGACGACGACGAGAAGCTCTAATTCGGGTGGATTGTTCGACTGTTCACATGCAGAGTGTAGAGTACTAGCTGCATTGCCATTGGCTACACATACCGGTGAAAACTAGCATATAGGGTGGGGAACAGTTCAACAAGATTTATTCATACCCTCTCTTGAACCACTCTCACAAACCCCCATTTCCTTCACACGCGCGCGTGCAAAGTGGTTGAGATTCAATAACTGCAAGTCATGTAGCTCTAGGCACGCATATACAGTTGAAGTAGACAGTGTGTGGGGAAGGAAGTGTCAGAAAGACCTACAGATGAACTTGCTAGCAGGAAATATGAGAGGTGGAGCACACACGAGACAGCCAGGACAACACGAGAGAAAAATATCACATGGCAGGTGTTTGCCCTCTCCCTGCCAGTTCCAATCAACTCGCTTTCCGCCTGGTCTGACGATGACCTAACGTCCCTGATCACATGACATGAGGGGCTGGCGAGACTGACTGCTGTCTGTATGGCTGGCTGCACTATCCTGATAAACAACTGTCACTTCAATCCCCATCACCAAACCCAATCAACTTCTAGTCTGGTTTCACTGTTGATGTCCTCTTTAACCGCATCACCACTGAACCTCATACAAGGCAAACGATGCGCGACGAGAAGCAAAGTTTTATTACAATAGTTCGAAAACAGACATCAGGACATTTTTTTTTCAATCTAATCAAGGAAATGGATGCAAAGTGCCTCGCTGTTAAAAAGCGAAGAAAACAAGATCCGCCAGATGTAATGGCAATAGTGCACGAAAAACCATGTTTTTAATTCGATGTGTATGTTTAAGCTTGTTTCAAATAATTGACCTGACAATGCACGTGCCACACCCCTGCTTGCCGTAGATGGAATCGTCCTTCTACATCAAATCTAGTGATCTTCGTATCATCTTCGTCGTCAACTCTGTCATCGATCATTTTCACCTACTAAATACTCAGCTGCAGTGTCACAAGTTCTCTCCTAGCAACCGTTTAACCGCCGCATTCTTTGCTATCCACAACAGCCGTGTGTGGTGTGAACACATGACAAGAATTACCAAGTGACCGTCCACAGTAAGCACACAAATAAAACCAACTGCTTGTAACGGGTTGCTGGTTGTTTTCAAGTGGACTGTCGCCATCTGGTTGCTGGTAAGCATCTTTCACCCGGCTTTATTATCGATTTATTTATTAATCGTTTTCTACATCTGTCACTGCGCATGTTCATGTAGGTCTTATTCCTTTTTTATGAAAGACTGGAGATGGTGAGAGGTGTTATGGTCATCGTTGTTGTATATTAGTAAAGATGACATCGACGAAGATATAAGCTGCAATGTTCGTAGAAAGAATGGAAGGAAAGAAAGGTTGGCGCGTGAGAACAATAGCGCAAAAGAACTAATAAGTGTCCGGTTCTTGCCTGTAACACCTGGCAGTCAGATAAATCATTATGTAATCCTTGCAGAAACAAAGACAGACCATTTTCTGTCACCATTCAGTCTCTTAACTGAATGCCACAGAGCTATCAGTTTCACCACGCTTCCCACGGCTTCCGGCCGATCAACTGTCGCTCTCGCCAGAAAAAAAAACCCACCTCGCTGCTTCACATTTCAACCTGTCAGCCATTCAGAAGACTAATTTTCTTCCTCAAAGTACCACAAATAGCGACTGGGTGATAACGACTCTCCCTGTTCCACGTGTTAGAACTATTACTGGCTTAATAGGGCCTCTAGTGGCAGGGAAACTAGAGGAAAATGTCGACAGCCTTCTAAAACCGTTTAGTCTACAACTGTTAAGTGGCGCTCTACCTGTGTGGACATATTTTCTGTTATTTTCCACAACACCAAAAATAACCCTCGTATAATCATCTAGCATGTGAGGCTCCAGCAAATCATTGACATCGACGATGATATTTTATTCTCTCGCCCCCGTTTGGTCCTTCCTGTCTGTGCATGTTATTTACTTGGCATGGTCAGTTGGCGCTCACAAAGTTTCAGGTTTTACACGAAGAAGAAGATCAAACGACTGAGGTGATGAACAGCCTGCTTCGATGTTCTAATCACGTGCTGATGTCTTCTTATTCTGTTGATGAGTGACTGAAATAGCCAAGGTGCCCATAATGCCTGCATGCACACGGAAGACCGTGCACTGATACTCTCGATCTCGATCTTAATTAACCGAGGGTATTTTCTCCCCCGTCGCACGACTGCACGATTCTTTAACATACTCTCTCAGTAGCAAGCACATCTCACAAAAACTCTCCAAACAAACCTTCACTTTTGTAAGTTCCAGGATATATATATATAGCTGCCGAGTTAATGATTGTTTCCCGCCATGTTTCTGCCTAGTTATTGTCTAGTTTCTGCCTAGTTTAATTTTAAATGAGTGCCATCAGGCCAGCCGCCTGCAGGTATGGAGGTTATTAATGAGTACCGGGAATTCACTTCAAAGGTCTTCATAGCACCTGCATTGACAGCTCAGCTTGTTGAGATGTATGACAAATACATTTTGTTTCTGGTGTTGCTTGCGCATCGCAGGTAAGTTAATATTTGATCAGCAGCCCTAAGTACACAGAAGCACGCACATTGACAGTTGTTTAATATAGAAAAATGGGAACATCAAGACCTAATATCAGTTGTGTGAAGAATGCAAGTGTACCCATGAATGCCCATGCCACTATTAGTCGATGAGATATTAAATTGTTGTTACTTCAGAACCCCGCAGAAAGTTAAAGCGACGATTTCAAATGCTCAAGAAGTTCACGGGCTACATTGTACATTATTCTATTACTAAAATTATTATAGATTCTTACCTTCGGCAATGAATAAAATTACTGGACAGCATTTTCAGGGAAGTTCTAGCAGCCTAAGCCTTCTTTTACAACCACCTTTAATTCTTCGGTGAAGGTCAGTATTTACACACATCGGTGACTTCAAACTCCTCTGAAGATCTTAGGGGAGACAAGAGAAAGAAGGAAGCAGTCAGGAAGAAGAGTTGTCGCACCACTCACCTGTGCACCAGCCTCGTCCTTGCCAACGTCGTCACTACACACTAACGGCATCTTCTCCTTCATCCACGACTCGGCCTCGTTAGCATCCGCATAATACTGCAACAACGAACAAGTAGTCAAAACATTTTATCTTTGTTGTTAATTCAAAGTGACTTTAGCCGAACCTTGTATGAAATCGTGCTGAGAGCAGTTTTTTCCCCTAAACAACAATAGTGGGAAATCAAGACCTGCTGTGCTTCGATGGCGTCCTCGAGGCGCGTGCGGCGGATGGTGGCGCCCTCCTGAAGGTGCTTCCACTTGTCCATCAGGTTCCGGATGCGCGAGCCGATCTCCTGGCGGGCCTCGTGGCCGCGGTTGACCAAGTCCTGTCCCTTGCCGCAGATCGCCTCACACCGCGGCCAGCGACCCTGCATCTCAGCCTCCAGAGCCTGAGCCAAACAGCAGACGATAAGGCTAACACTGAAGTTTTTCAAGTAGATGTGCAAGTATGGCATTCTATACATGCATATACACTGCATATTTGTTCCTGCTGACGATGGTCATGTGGGTGTAGGTCTTACTTTGAGATGGGTTTTTACCACCATAAAATTATAGAATAATTATATGATCTCAGTATCAGCTATTCTGTCACGAAGGTATCTAGGGATACATAGAAGTGTTATGAAAACTCCAGGAGAACCCGTGCTTGATTACGATTTTACTTCTTCTAGACATGTCTAAACATGCTGTTTACACATTCACAAAAGTTTGCGGAGTACACCCACTTCATGCTTCTTCAGTATGGCGAGAGCACTGCTGAGGTCTTTGCCCACAGCAGGTGAGCGAACGGCCTCGATCTTCTCTACCACCCAGCGGTCCTCCTCCTCTGTGTCCTGCAGGAACTGGTAATACTGCTGGGCCGTCTCCAGACCCTTCCGGCGTTTGTCGCTCTGCGCCTGCACTCTGTGTGACAATCGCGAAACCATTTTACATTGAAGATGCAAATGGCATACAAAAACAAAACAGTTAAATTGACAAAAACTTAATGAACACAAAGATGGCTTTTCATAGTGTTCAAAAGATGAACAAGTCTGCTCACTTGCTCAGCTCGCTGTTGAGGGCATCCAGCCGCTTGTCCAGGCTGGGCGCCTGCTGTAGTGAAGCTTGCGACCGGCGGGTCAGCTTGCGGGCACGCTGAGTAAGCGCGTGCAGCTGGGCCTCATGCAGATTGTGCTGCACCAACATGTCCTCCGAAGCCTGCAGGTGCTTGCCGTAGTCTTCACCTGCCACCTTGCCCTATGTAGACAAGAATGAATGTTGACATACTAATTACCAATTATGAAAGAAAATAACGAGGTGCTGATGTTCATTTTAAGGACAATCCCTCTCACTGCCCTCCATCACGTGGATGCATGAATATCACACTCCTTTGTCAATGACAAATAATTACATATAAAATTTTGCCACTCATGACATCCAAACTGAAATATTATTATATCAAAACCAAACGTTGGACAAATTTAGAAGTTTCCAACTAAAGTAGTGAAGGTGCACCTGAACTTCTCGCAGCTCCTCCTGGATAGACTCGATTTCACGAAACATGCCCATAAGGCTGTTGTAGCCGGCGAGTGTTGTCTTCCGTCCCTCCAGCTTGTCCAGTAGCTGCTTCCACCGCGCCATGATCTCCTCGTCTCTGGAAAACATTGTGTGAAGCAAGTGAGGACAACAGGCTCTATCTCGCCCTAGTTTTATAATACAGAAGTCAAGAAGATCAATAAGCACTTTCCTAGTTTTTAAGAAACTATTTTCTTAATTATAAGAAGTATACATTAATTAAATAGACATGATACTAGAAAAAGATATAATCCATATAATGGTTCATTATGTAGGTATTTTGTAAAACTAAACACACCATCCTAAAAACAGATCACATACCATAATCTGTCATTTGCAAATTTAATAATAACAGAAACTGGTCGATGTGCTTAGTTATCATATTGTTGTATCCCAGTGAAAATATATGCATGGGCACAACTTAGCTGTCATAATGTAGACGGTCAACAAAATATGTAGCATGTACAAACTATCAACCAATATGTGGATAATGCGCAACTTACTTTTGCTTCACTTTTTCTTTGGCACGGAAATTTCCTTGCACGAGTTCACTGGCCAGATTATTGAGTGCCCGGAATCTGTCTTTCTGCACAAACATTTCAAGATATTCTTCCTCAAATCAACTATGATTTATTCACCTGCACTTCAAAATATCACCCACAAACATGCTCTCGGCTATGTCCGAACTGGAACAGACATTTGTATTGGAATCTCTGTATTCATAATCCCTTTCTCACCTTTCCCTCTCCCTAGCACCATGCATTCAGACCACTTATTTCCTTTAGTAAATCAGTCTTTAGTGATTTTGCTTATTAAAGTAATTCATATGTCTGTGTTTACAAATAATTATCTTAAGCTGCATATGATCAAGACAAAAATGACACATGAAATTAGATGACAGTATGAAAGATGCAGATGTAAATTAGAAAATACCGCTTCTTCTGCATGCATCACAACTGTTTTAAGATGTACCCTTTAAAATTAATTTTAAAAATTGCAAGCTTAAAGAAGTTACAACTGGAGAAATGTAAGAATTACCCTGGCTAGAATCTCAGCACTGATGGCTTCGTGTTTTTTGACGGCTGCCTCAGTCTGTGCGGCATTGTTGCAAACCATGTTTTCTTCAAGTATCTGCTCCATGTCATTTAACCACGATTCCCGGATGGTTGCCTGTTAACACATTATGTTTTGTAACCGGTAATATCATAGCACATGCACAAGCTCATGTTCTCTCTCAACAAGATTTAAAGTATGATCAACACAAATTTAAACCAGTAAACTACATTCAAATGAAGATTATCACAAGCATCAAAACATGTTTATTACAGTTTTAGGATTTTAACTTTACTGCTAAAAAACTGTATCTGAAAGTGATTTGTAATTTGCTTTACTGCTGTTTGTATTTGTAAAACTGAATTTCTAACCATTTAAAAAAGAGCAGAATAAATATCAACCACTCATAATTACTTTTTATTACACAGTAAACCTGTAAACAAAATAGCAATAGTAGCATACAGCAGTCATAATTACCTTTCGGGAAAACCTTCTTGCCAGCTGTTCAAGTCTCTCTTGCCTTAAGGATTGCACAAAAAAGGTAATTCATTGGATAAAAAACTTTGAAATTCAAATCGTACTGAAATCAGGTAAGCCATATATTGACATGAAAATATGTACCATTCCGAAGATTTCTATCGCACTTAGTACATTTCTTTAAATGTATTTTCAAATTTTCAACAAGACTTCAAACTACATAACCAACACCTGGCATGGGACAAACACATCACCAAATCAGTATGTACCTGATGAGTTCATCTTTGAGTGCTACTTCTCGTCCATGCTCACATTTCTCCAGCTTCAGCCATGCTGTTTCAATGTCATGAATGAGCTTGCCTTCAGGTGGGACATACATCTTCTGACCATTTGCCTTGAGTCGAGCTTGAATATTGAAGTACTGGGCTTCTATGTTCCCTCTCTCTCGATACCTGTAGTATGAACAGTCATTTATACATTGCTAACTGCTAGAATATTAAGCATAGCAAATCTGAAAATAAAATGTCAGGATAAGGGTTATTATGATCCTTACATTTCAAACTGTACATTTTTCATTATTTGCTGCTACATATATTTTCCAGGATGTGTCCAAGAAATCTTTTAAACGTCGACACAGGCCTTGCTAGTATACCTTTTGTAAAACATGCTAAGATGATCTGTTAAGATGAATGACAGAATCACCATGCAACTTTATAAAAACATTTTAGTTTGATGAGGTCATCAACCCTGTCCCAAGAAATGCCTTCTTATATTTGTCAGTTTCGTGGACACTGACAATGCACATACAGCTTCCAAAACAATATTTTTCTCTCATTTTAGCAATCACTAACCCTGCAATCTTGCCACTAAAATTATTACGTCTAAAAGTCTCCAGATATCTCAAAACATCACAGAAGGCACACAAAAAAACATACTTTGGTGGTTTCTCAACAGTCATGTACTTCTTAAACTCTAGCAGCTCTCTTTGAATGCCTTCCAGGGAGTTTGGCAAGTTTCGGTCATTCAGTGTCATAATTGTCCTGTTGATCCACTCGAGTAGAGTAGTTGTGAGAGCCTCATAATCATCCTGCATCTTTTCTAAGTCCTTGATGATGCCCACAATCTGTCAGCAGATAGTCAACTTAATTTGAAATAGAATATAGCTTAATTTATACTGGGTTTTAAAACTAATTTGTTTTCAGCAACATGAATATGCATCAATTAACTGATGGCAGACAGGATAGGAAATAAATGAGTTCAGTCTTTCCCACAGGAATAAATTAGTCTTCTACAAGTTGTGGTTGGGAGAAGGCCCAGAATTAAAAAAAATATATATTCCTTACAGAGACACATAATAAAATAACATTTAAAAAATCTATGCTTAAAAAAATTCAAAATCATCACTGCACAGAAATCGAACCTAATGACATAAAAAACTGCATGGACACAATAACAAAAGAAATTCTCAAAACAGCAGCTGTTTGATTTGTGCAACTTTTTTCAAAACTGTATAGAATATAAAAGTGTATCATAGACTTTAAATCATTAATTAAAAAAGAATCTGTTTCAGATTATTATAAAAATCTTGTGCAAGTAACTATATATGGCCTATGGTAATACATGGCCTTCACTGTCAGGTAAAGGTACATAACTCTTTTATATCTGTTTAGATAGACAACCTCAGTTTCTTCCCTTGCAGTAATAGCTGCATACAGCACGCGTAAAATGTTTAAGTTTATACTAATAACAGTAGGAATTAATCGTTTTAAAGCAAAAGACTTTTAGTGTTGGACACAGTGAGTTGTTTTTTCAGGTTAATGTCTGAGTCAAGCACAGACATTTGCGAATGATATGAAAATACTGGAATAAATGAGATTCTCTAAAGTATGTTATGCCTTATTCTCTCTAGTTCTCTCTCAGAAACACACATATGTTGTTAGCATGTATATTCATGAATATAAATGGTCACACAAAAACATGCACATCAGCATGACAGTAATCATGGAATGAAATGTCAAGTAGATTTTCCCATCACAAAATTTGCCATGACTATCCCATCACTTATGCAATCTGACTAATAAGCACTTTGCTGCCTTAATCTTCTACTCCCTAACTATTACATGTCAAGAGAACATTTAAAGGCAAATGATGATAATTGGCTTTTATGGATCTGGAAATACCATCATGGACAGCCACTCCAGGGAGATAGATCAGAGGAAGTGGGCTAAATATAGCTAGGTTTTTCCCCATTTATAAAATAGATAAAGGATATCAAGGACTGCTTGGCTGAAGATTAGTTTTTTACATTTCAAAAGAGATTGTCTTATGTTTTCAAGCTCAGTCTGACTGCACAATAAAAATAAAAAATATGCATATTGCATATTGTATTTCTCACCAATATCAATATTTTCAAAAGAACAAATGGTCTATGATTTCCCACTTTCAACTGTCTCTCATTCACCCTCTCTCTCTCACACACACACACCTTAAGTTACTTGGTAAACATTGATACAATGTCACTGTGACATGCAAAACTGCACAGCTGTACCTACAGCTTGATACCCTACAGTTCACAAATGATTATCTCTCCTCAAGGTTACGATGCTGCACATCCTTCAGTGTTGTACACTCCACTAATGATAAATTTTCTCCATATTCCAAAGTACAAAAGTTTATCTTCTAAAGTTTGCAGTAACTATTTTTTATATGTCATTAAAACCACATGCCTAATGTGAACGCATGTCTAAAATATTATTTCTTTTCTTTGTTCCACAATAATCGGAGGTTAAGGAAATTCTCCTGTCTTTCTGTAACATAAAGTAGCATAAAGTATGACTGAAGATGAAGTTAACACTTGAGTGTAGGCTAAAAGCGTTACACATTAGCTGCCCTTGTCTTTCTTGTCCCCTGGTTTGGTCCTCCACTACCACCTAAAAAAAAAAATCATATGCTGAACAGTGGTTAATATTTTTTTTTTTTTACACGCCGAGACAGAAAAGACAAGGCAATGGGTGGTGGATGCTAGGGAAAGTGGAGAGCGGAGCATGAAGCTTGGTTAAGGTCATAAACATGCTGTCCTCTCCCACTGCTCCCCTGCTATACCCATTTTCCACTCCTTCGTTCAGAATCTGAAAAATAACCCTGGCACGTTTCTTTCCCTCCTTTGTCACCGGCGCTGAAGGCTTTTTTATGGTCAGTGGACCTTAGCAGCTAGTGTTAAACCTAGTCACGCACCGCTGAACATACTCGGCGAGCAGACGGAGCTGTGCATAAGGGTTGCAGAAACTGTCATGACATGGCAGGCGTTGCAAATAAGAGCTCGAAAGCATTATTCCCAGAGGCTGACTAGAGCTACATGTGTACTCATCCATAATATTCAGTGCGGAATTAATGATGGTCCTGCGGTCTACCGCTGTGAGAAAATGGCCACATAACACTGCTGTCAAGAGACCGGCGAAACTGACTCCGCTGACTGGAAAACCCGATGATTTTCCCCAAGCCACAGTTTCAAATTTATGACAAAGAAAGAAGGAAAATTCGGCCCCTTATTGACAGTACTCTTCAAAACAAATGTTTCTTTCTGAGCAGCAGGCTTAAGCGGCCTGCACCGTGCACAGTAAAGGCCCGTTGTGTTCAATGCTACACCCACCGACAAGCTAGTATTATCAGGCTACCCCAGCCATCAATAATAGTTTGGGGTTTTGTTGCTGTTTTTTTAATGTCTGAACTACTTATTCTACAAACCAACTGAACATGTTTTCGGTTTGACATCATTATTCTGACTGCAGGGTGGATCAAAGACTGCAGATATTTTTACATCAGTACATCTACAACCTCATCTCCGCAATGTGGATTATGATTCAGTTTAATACACGCGGATCGTTTGCTTGCAGGTGCACACACAAAGCTGCCTTGAGGTGCTTAGGTTCCCAGGAAACATCAGGAGGGTTGACGGTGCCGAGCAGTACGGGCTACACCAACGGCCACCTCTGCTCGTGCAACATTTTTGTCTTCTGACGCAGTAGCCGCCATGATGGCGCAGGTAACGAGCCGTGTCACCCAGCAGTTGTAAATGCGTGTAATCCCTCATATTTTCTTGCTGCCTTATTCTACAACCCCCTTCACTAAAATAACCCATCCCCTTGTCTTCAAGTTTTGGTGGTGCAGTTAACTCGTTTGTAACAGGAGGACACGTGACGTAAATCGGTTCCCTAAACGCATTATCTGCTATGAACCCCGACCTGCGGGTCAAGGAGCAGGCTAACAGGCCAGCAGTAAATGCCCAGTTATCTGAACAAGTCTATCCAGCGGCTGGCTTTGATGACGGCAATTACCATTCGAGTCCAAGTTGGTTCTCCTGTTTATTTCTAGTCGCCGGCATAATTCACGATGCACTACCACCCCTGGCGACTGCGATGAGGATCCGAAAACATGCTTTTATTGAACGCTGGAAATTGAGGGAACAGGTAGTTGTTTTAACTCTGTGTGCGCGCGCGCGCGTGCCTGTGTGTAACACAAGGGAAGAAACAATGTGAATGTGTGTGCGTATGCGTATATAAATATGTGTGTGTGTAAGTGTAAGTGTGTGTGTGTACCCGCTTGCGATACCATGACAAGAACAATATATTATGCTAAATCCGCTTCTATTGATGTGGTAGGCAGGTGTAACACGAAGCCACCCGTCGTGTCAACGTAGCCGGTCCACGAGGATCAGGACGAGTGATGTAACAAGGTAACAGTTCTCCTCGTTTGAAATCGATTCATCGACTGCCTCGCGCTAGAGGTCCAATAGGTCAGGTCTGACTGGGATGTCAGTGCAAGCACCCTGCGTCCCCATGGCTCGGTCAACTGACTTGCCAGCGACATGCTGGTCTCTGCAGGGGCGGTAGTTATGAGGCGAGGGTAAGTCGCTACCCTTGGGTAACATGGGGAACTCACGGACAAGCGTCTTGTTTCCGAAGTTACAAAGCGGTGACCAGACAGCGAAGATATTTTACCCATGGTTCCGTAGATATAAACCTGTGACAAAGGTGCTCTGAAGTAGAGAAACAAAGTGTCCACAGGGTCTGGACACCACTTGATAACCGGAAACAAGATGCTTCTTCTCGAGGTCCCGATTTCGCCCTGAGGAAACGACTAGCTCTCACCTTATAGCTACGGGCCCAAGTGAAATCAATGCCAATTTCCGGGTGGAACCGGCGATGGACATCTACTCAATGTAAAGCCGAGCGTTAAATCTCTTACCGTCCGTCCCCATCACCCTCTACCTCGCGCGCGCTGTCAGCAGTGGGCGAAAGAGGCCAAGGGCACATTACCGCGACACCCCACAACCCCCCTCACCAAACGGTGAACTATAGATGTAAACTAAATGCACGAAGCTTCCATAACCCTTTGATCATGGTGTTCGCCGCATTCAGGTCCACTTTACTTGCAAAACTGTCCACGGCGATTATCATTCTTTGTATTCAACAATGTAGAAGCGTGTAATTAATCTCCATTATTTTTTATCAATATTTTTAAGAGAAGACCCTTTACTATCAAACGATCAGGTGCGGAACCATATAACTGCACAGGTGCAATATTCCTGCGTCCTACCGCAGTCGTCTATGTATGCAAATGAAGCCGAAGACTGATCTGAATTTCAAAGTAAACGCCTGTGTTGTATACATCTGCATTGCGCTTATGAGCGAAGATACCTGTCAACACACCTCTGCAGAGGTGAAATAAGCCAATGAAATAAGGTGAAATATGATGAAAAAAGTAAAATAAAGGAATGCGATGCCTTTCGCAAGCTGTAGCTGGATCGTTGTTAGTGTCCAAGATGTCCACCTGCTGTCTGTTTCTATCTGTCTGCTCAACGATATCCTGCAATGGCTCTCGAATATTTTGTCTTTATGACAAGTGTTGCAGGTGACTGGCTGTCTGCTGATTCTTCCTCGTCTTCTTATCACCTACAAACACGCACGCACGCACACACAAATATATGTATACATACACCTTTTGCTAGTACAGCCTACCTTTGCAATCCTCTTGCCTCCAGTCATTTCATTCTTCATCTTGGCAAAGTAATGGTAGTATGATGCCACATATGTCACGATGATCTTCTCATCAGGTCTGTTCACGTCCACATCTGGGAAATAAATAATGAAATAAATAAATTGATAATATCAGTGGGATCATTCAGATGTTCGACTAATTTTGTTTTCTTCCTTGTCTTCTTGCTCAATATGTTGGATAGTTGGTTGCTTGATTTGTTTGTTTTTTTGAGCTAGTCTGGTCTTGTGAGGTGTGACTTAAAATCTTAGACAGCAGTGAATACCTGAAGGAAGGGGACGAGTATAGTATTATGTCCGCATATTAGACACACAGACAGACAGACACAAAAACACATTAAAGTCAGATTTATGCTGAAAAGCGCTCATGTCAGCAAATACTCTTTTATTTTACCTTCAGCGTCTAAGATTTTGGGTATTCCCAGCTGGCTATCAGCCACATCAAAGGCGTTGTTAAGGTTACCCATATGGTTGCTTGGCTCAAGCCGGTCATAATTTATCAGGTCAGGTCTGAAAAAGATCGACTTTATTAAAGCCAGCTGTTCACCAGACTAGCGTGTTAGCACTTCTACTGGCAATACTACCCACCAAAGAACAAAATGACCCGCTGGGACACAGAGAAACACTTCCCTGCTGTCATATTAGTTACATCCACACACACACAATATTTCTTGCATGTGGGTGTAATTGAATGCTCGACTTTTCTCTCCTAAACAAGCTAAACAAGGAATACGTATTCTTCTCTTCTTGACTTAGCTCGTATGATGGAGGCCATGTTTGTGAAGCACCTTCAACCGTTTGTACCTGATGCAACTAGTCCTGCTAAGCTGCTGCAGCTTAGTTTCTCTTGACCATCAAGACATAAGAATGTCTAATATGCATCATATCACATTTTTTCTTAGCAATTATTTTTCTGAGTTGTTGCTATATAGAGGATAAATGTCTTTGTTTCTACCTGATTTAAAACTTGAAGCTGACAAAGACAATATGAACAAATCTAGGAATGTATCTGACAGGTTATGTGTAAATACTTGCAATGAATGTCACGATCAACTAAAGAACTGAGCTGAAATTCATCAGAAGTTGTCGCCCACTTGCTCTGTGGCCGGTCAGGTCTGTCGGCTTGACCAGCCTGCATGGGTTACAGCCTCGATGTGAATGTCAGTCAATCACACTGACCGACACGATATCGGCCATTAATACCTGTGAGCATGAATGAGGGCGTTGAAGCCCAGTCCATTGCGCCAGCTGGTGGTGAAGTTCTGTATGTTGACACCAGGGTAGCTGAAACAAGCAGCACACACATCAGCACGCGTCATGTAAATTGCACCAACAACAGTACACATTATACACACGGGTACCAACAACACTAGACATTATACACACGGGTACCAACAACACTACACACTATACACACGGGCAGCAACAAAACTACACACTGTGTATATGAGGACCAGTAAGACGGTTGTGATCAGGTGGCATTGTTCGCGCACATCAAAGGCAAATCTGGACAGGTAATGTCTTCCATTCTCACCTGCTTCTGTATCGATAGCGGGCCGCGACAGCCGTGGGCCTCATTGTAACATCCATAAACCACAACCTGCTTTGTTTACGACATTCATTCTTCGACATTTTTACAGCATTTGAGGAAATGTTGCAGACACACCGTGTCAGTTCACCAGACACTCGGCCTCACTGACAGCCAGGTACTTCCGAAGTAAGATGCATCACCGACACAAACAAACGCAGGTGTGTTTAAATAATTCAGCAGCCGATCGTTCTGCTCTGAGGGAAGCTGTGTCGATTGATTTTCTGTCTTGAGAGGCTGGTCAGATGTTCTTAGCGAGGGAATCAGTCATACATGGTAATCCCCAACACACTAGTTCTAGGAAATCCCAGACACCAATCTCTATTATTTTAAGTGTTGCCACTCACCCTGCTGTTTTTCTCTGGCACCAAAGCAGAAGTGCATCTTTTGCTGACTTCTTTTCACTGTTGTCTTGCTCCTCGTCCTGCAAGCAAATTTTAAATTGAGACAGACAGAAGAACCAACATGATTATGTTAAATCGCTAGAGTACTGACCAAGTTACTAATGAAAATACACCATCCACACAACGGGGTAAGAAAGTATTTTAATTGCACATTAAAAAATAACAGTACCATAGTCGCTTCCAAAGTTTGTTGAAGCAATTATTGTAATAACCTTTTTAAAGTTGATTTAGCTGAATCAATATACACTCGTTCCATTATTTTGGGTGCTTCTCTGTTTGTCATCTCCCACAGCTATTACTTAAATATTCACAATGAGAACAATTTTATTTATAAACCTCAAAAAGCACACTTTTGATTATTATTTGAAGGAAACATTCGACTCACCACATCCACTATAATTTCCTGGATCTGAAAGCGCAGGATGATGGTCCAAATGAGACCGAGGATAAGGCGAGGGTTTCCGTCGACTATATCTTCAGCGCCGATGTTCTCAAAATACACCTGCAAACAAGTAACCAATGATGAATCAGAGCAGAAACATTATATAAGTCGTTGCCTACACAGTACTCATCCCCGTACAATGAACATTCTCAAACGCGCTCTTAAAAGTTGTAACAGCGGTGGTGTGTTGCATGAAGTAATGAATGGATTACAATCCATTTAAACTTTGTTGCAACAACTTTAATACCTTAGTGGCGAGGAACTTGAGGCACCTGTTGAGATTCTCGACCTTTTGAACTCGCATGATACCCTTGTTGGGTGTACCCAGCTTCTCGCCGGAGATGATCTCCAGCAGCTTCATCAACATCTTGCCGTCGGCCAGGTCTGTGAACAGGTCTCGGATCTCCATCCGCGCCTGGAAAAAAACCCACCACGATTATGACACCATTACACGGAAGCACGTGCCAAAGACACAGGCCTGATGGGACAAGTGTCACCAGACAGCGGGGCGAGCAAGTGGACCGCAGGATGTTCCCATTCACCTGCAAAGTCTGGGATCGCGCAGGGGTCTATGAAACTAATGAAAGGAATTCAACGAAAATTAAAAGATAAAGATGTGCAGTCATGTCTGTGGTCATAAAAAAAACATATACGAAAATTATAAATTAGAAAACTAAAGATTCTCAAATGTATTCTGAAAATTTACACTGAACAAAATCAGTCCACGAAGCAATGTGCTGCAACAAATTATATTCACCAGTTACGGTCTCTTTATTAATACTCAGAGATGGAAGTCGAGAGAGAGAAAAAATATGCAGATCGTGGATGAAGGCAACTGAGAACAAGTGGAAGGCACCCAAAATGTCTATAAAGACATGCTACATGACCTTTTGACCTCAAGCTGAGTTTGCAACATAACCTCATCTTTTGTCAAAAAATCTTGAAGATGAAATGGTCATGTATGTGAAGAATGAAGAAGCGGCTAAAGGTTCGGGGAAAGTTGGTCACAAAAAAAGATAATAAAAGTGAAAATAGAACTCTCCTTCTTACACTTCTGACACTTTTGCTTTAGCCAGCTTGGCAAGCTGTGGACAGACATCGTCTTAGCCTCGGCTGCGTGACCTCTAATGTGCAGTGAAGCGAGACACAAACATCAGCCTGCTTTTTTTAAAAAATACAACCGACAAAAGTGTCTCTTCCATTCAGCTTTATGAGTGAGACAGAGACACGAAGAGAGAGAGAAGAATGGGGTTTATTGTCTATTAAAGGTGTTTGCCTCAATCATCAAGGGAACATGAATTCTCAATCTGCGACCAACACCCGCTTTTCTAACAGCCTCCGTGGCCAAAAGGGATTTTTATTAAATAATTTACAAAAGAAAATATTGAAAGGGTTTCCTGTGTGCACACGCACCCATCACTGGAGCCCATGACACATGCATGCGCCTCACCCAGTGAATACCACAGTTGTAATGGTGGACGTGGCCAACCTCTGTTTGTTTGGATATGACAACAGCGCCATCTGGCAGACCACGAGTGTCCAGGACACATGTAACGGTGTAAAAATATTTTTTATTGAGATGCAGACATATGTGTAGTTCAACAAATGTATTCTAATCAAATTCTACAAAGCCTAGGGTGTGATGTTTTACTGCGCTATGTGGGTTTGCTGTCTGTCACCATTTTTTGAGAGGGAAAGTAGTCCGTGTGGGTTTGTAAAAAAAAACCATGTATCCTGTCCTCTCGCCATGTACTGGCGTCTTTCGGGGTTTGAATGCTGAGGACCCGCTCTCCTTGTGGCGGGGAGATAACAGTCCCGCTTTTGACCTCGTGTCCCGCCTGCTCATCGGGCAGGACGCCCAATGTCCCGCTTTCTGGCTTTCTGGCAAGTCCATCAAATGTCCCGGTTGTCTTTAAAAATCACTTTTTTCGGCGTTCTTTGACGGTGACGACACCATCATCGGCACTTGTCCCGCTTTCGCCCCCGAAACGTGTGGTCACCTTAACGAAATGTACATTATACCTTCATCAAACCGCACGTAGCATTAGTCCAAGCATATTCCAAGGGAGCTGGCGCAATCGGTCACCCTTGACCTGCCAGCTCCACAAGCTACAACACTATGCATACATCACGCTCGTGACATGCAAAGTAGCTGGAAATCCACACCTCCCAAGGAATGTAACTGAAACGGATCATGGCAAATATGGGACGAGCATAAGGGGAGGCAAGTGTCACTTTTTTACATAAGCAAAGACACCCGGCTATTTTTAACAGACTCTTGAAGACTCGTTTAAAATGACAAAATCGTAATGGAGCAAGTAGACTCAGAAGACTTTTGAACCTGAACTTCGTAACATGACATCCACTACTCCAAGGACATGAAATCCTTGAATGCTGAACGAGCGAAGAGGGGAAGGGGAAGGAACAAATGTTTGAAATAATCTTAGTGTAACCCCTCGACACAATACTACCGTTAATTTATACTTTTTAGAAATGTCCAGCCTCGACCCCTGCTGTGCCCTTTTGTACGTGGCGAGGGTTGACAAGAACGAGACGTAACCTGACGAGGGGAGGGAGGGGTTGAAGTATGGAGCGCCAAGACTTGTGGGCCATGAAGCACACCGGCACTCTCCCCCATTCCATCCCTCCCAGCCACACGGAACGGGCTTCCAGGACACGCTTGACTGCACACAGAAGTCTGTGGTGAAACACGTGTCGTGTCCTCGCTGATTATGACACATCAGTCCTGTGGTACAGTTTGTCATTGTCACAGAGAACAGAGTTGTTTACGGGGACCACCGTCTGTAACTGACCCAGCATTCCCTTCCAGCTGGCTGGATAGCTTACACCTGTCACTGCCACACACTGAATGAATGCCAGAGTGGTAAACACAAACAACCACACTTTCATGGTGCCGCCAGAACACGATTCCTCATAACTGTCAATACAGTAGGCAGTAACATTCCGGCCTTAAAAGTAAAAGATTGTCTACCTGCGATGGTGTGGGATGGATACGCCCAGTTTGTGTAAAAAAAATTGTTGTCACTGGCCATCCATTCGTGTACAACAAGCATTTAAAACACGGGTAGACGAACCGATAATCCACCCAGTACTGTATAGTCTGTCAAAAACCCGTTTAAAGCTCGACCTGTTCAACCGACCAGTCTATGGCATTAAGAGACAAGTTCTCCTCGTCGAAACTGTAGGGTGGGTGAGAAATTCGGAATTTTATTTCATTCACGTCAAAGAATAATTTAGAATTATTCTACAAACTTCACTCAATCACTTGCGCACGCGCGCATGCTCGTGTAAGCACGAACACAAACGACAGAGAAACAGGCCAGGTGAGGAAAGGGAGGGGTGTGCTAATAAATATTTTGCGTGTTTTTGGCAGACACATCAGTAAACATGACAAACAACATGACAAACAACATGACAAACAACACGACAAACAACATAACAAACAACGCGACAAACAACATGACAAACAACATGACAAAACATGACAAACAACATGACAGCCGACTGTCTCGATGACCGTGTCTCCATTGTACACGCTCACAGTAGAGAACAAGCAAGGCCACCCGACCTGTCCTCTGCTTTCATTCGCCTGCTACACTACCCGAGTCCTTTTATCACTGCACTCGTGCTGGATTTCTAAGTACACGAGGTGGTGGGTTGGGTGGATGGGTAAGTAGGGGGTGTGTAGATGTGACGATGCCGCTCGTGTCAACAACACCAGCAAACCTGTTGTCGGCTGACTGGAGATGTTTTGTAAATTTTGCTCAACATGTTATGCAAAGCAGCAGCCAGAAATATTTGTTTTCTTTCCAGAGTCGTGCTCTCTAAACCACGTCCTCCACCACAACAGGACATGATTGTCTGGTTATGATAAAAAGCTAGTTCTCTGTGTAAAACAAACAAACCTGTATTTCCATTTTTTTTAAATGAAATGAACTTATTTATTTGCTATTTTAATTCTCTTTACCGTCTTTTTCATTTTCTGCACCTCTCTCACGCACACACAAATGTAGTTAGGGATGGAGGGGAAGAGAGAAGAGGGAAATGTTAAAAAAACAAGAGAGAAAAGGACCCAAAGAAGGAATCTAGGAAGACAGCTAGAGGTCAACTGTCACGTGGGTAACATTAGGCCCTCTTGTACTCGCGATCCAGGGGTCAAGCCCAGCACAAGGAAGACAACCCAAGCAAAGCTTGCATGTGCTCTCTGCTGTTTACAAAAGTTGGCCGTTGGCGGGCGGTTGTTGTCGCACTGCATTTGCGCTCAAAGCACAAGGCCGGGCTGTCAGCATTCCACACCTGCCGTCTGAATGCTGCCAGCTCCACAACCACAACAACCACCACCACGTGCTTAACAGGCTATCATCGATTTTTGTTTTTTGAACGCGCGAGGGGTTTCCTTTGGTTTTTCTCCCCCAGTGTCAGATCAGACTCGCCTGAGGTGTAGCAGGCGACAACCAGCTGGGATTAGCAGAGGAAAGAAATCGCGAATGGAACGACAGGTGCATCTAGCATCTAGCGACGATAACAAAGCCTTTAACACCTGTAACGAACATTGATGAGTGGGCAAAACTCTAACGTGTGAAGACGATGCAAACACCTCTCTAATATATGAAGACAGGAAAAACTGTCAAATGTGTAGGAGGCGAAGAAAAGCCTTCAACATCAGACGTCGACAGAAACCTAGTGAGGTCATAGGTCACCGCGGGACAGATGGTGCAAATCACACATACGGGCACTGGCAGCAGACGGTGCTAGATAAGACTGTATGTACAAAAATAATCAGTATAGGACAGCAGCCATCAGTGCACTGCAACTCACGCTGAGTTGTGCAACAGATTTTTAAAAATATTTGTTTCACAATTCTGCTGAATGTACAGTTTTGATGAGTTTTTACGAGCCGATAAAACATAGATAAGACTTACGACGGTTAATAAAACCTAGTGAACAACTTGCACGGTTTAAAATACATCTGTATTCTCGTTTGCTGTTTGATAAGAAATGAAAAGCTGATTGATGTTAGGTACTTCGGTTCAATTCATTCACGAAGAAACTATCTACGGCAGTTACAAACTAAGAACATCTAAAGCAAAAAACAATCAGACAGGCAACAACAAGAAATTCCCTAGATAACAGTTTCGACTGATAAAAAAGTTGATTATTAAGAAATTCACTAGATAACAGCTTTGACTGATAACCAGGTTGATCTCCAAGAAAAGGGAGACAGAAGAACGAACAGACAGGGAGACAACAGAGAGAATGGAAGAGCGGGAACATAAGAAGTGGATACGGGAAAGTGTTCAAGGACTAATCGATAAGGGTAATGATTGAAAAAAAAAAACAAAAGAAAGAAAAAGAAAAAGAGAAAGTCAGACGAGTAAACTTAAAGATCTCACTCGGCATGTCCGTATCAATAATGTCAACTTCAGACTTAGAAAAATTTTGTACTTGAGGAGGACAGGGGCACCTACAGTGTTATCTCCCAGTTATCTCACCTTTTCCAAAAAGGCGTTGGCCCATTTTGTGAAAGTCTTTTTCTGGATGAAAACTCGCTCGTCCTGTAGGGCCTTGATGCGACCCTTCTCGAAGTTGGCTGTCTCCTTGGCCATTTCGCAGGTGGTCACCCCACACCACGCTACATCGAGCCTCTCATATCGGGGTCACGTGCACAGGCCTGCAGCAAAGATAAACAAGGCTATATCAGAACAGAGGATACATGTTATCTACATTGGTAGTGTCATTTGCCTGCGAAAACAATGGGTGCGGTTTGTTTGTTTCTTTTTATTTCATTTATACAACATGCAGGTGGGCGTAGATTCTCAACATGTAGATGTCCTCGCGCGATATGGAAAAATATTTAACGAACCTTGACCCCTTGACGTTTAATGAACATCGTACTGTGAATATAGAAAAGAAACATATACATATTCCATATACGAACTTGTAACGGTCAAATGAGAAAAATGTCACAGAACAAGGGTCAGTGGGAAAACAAAACTAGGGCCGGCACCGGTGGACTGCATGCAGGTGATGCTCGATGTTGATGTCAAGCCACAAGAATGTGGAGTCTGAGTCCTTGTTGCCATCCTGGCTTTCAGACAGCATTCCCATGGCTTCTTCTCCTACACGTGTTAGTTTTGTTACCACCAGTTATTCGCAGCTTCAAAGGGAAAAGAATGTGGTCACAAAAAGCCCGCCCTGAACGACCATAAAAGCCAAACGGGGAGAAACATTCTGTGACTCTATTTATGGCCCTCGGTGGACTAAAGATTTTTTTCACCTGAGGGGATAGAAGGTAATGCACACTTCTTTTTTAATCCATGGCAGACACACCGGCAAATTATTCTTCGCATGTCAACAACGAACAGTAAGGCAGATAAAGTCAGTTAGAGGGCTTTTTACTACAGCATAGCGGCGCTGGCTACTCAGTTGGTTATAGTCATCATAAACATTCCTCGGTTAGACATCGTCTAGTGTTTAGCCGAGCAACATTCTTGTTGTTACAGCTCGGAAGGACAAGAAAAACTGCATAAGGAATTTCTCAACACATTGATGTAAAACTAATTTGGCATTTTTATGACTGTCCTGCTGTTCGACAATTCGTCTCCAACTAACAATGTCCTTTAGAGGTATGATCAGCAAAACCCTCGCTAGGCAGGTCCTTTCACAAGTCTGGAAAAGTCGTTTGTGTAGTCGTATGAAACAA
Source organism: Pomacea canaliculata (assembly GCF_003073045.1). Taxonomy (NCBI): domain Eukaryota; kingdom Metazoa; phylum Mollusca; class Gastropoda; order Architaenioglossa; family Ampullariidae; genus Pomacea; species Pomacea canaliculata. The sequence continues at coordinate 5,244,407 of NC_037597.1, read as the reverse complement.
TGGTTTTGGAGCGAATGTTACGGTCATTAGAACTTTTGGGAGGTCTGACGATTTGTCCACGAACATCCTTCATTAACAGCCGAACTGGCGAGGGAATAAATCTGACTTCTGCCTCTACCGCACTTCACCACACAGCGCGATCACCTTGTGATTGTTTCTAAGACAATGCAGACCAACCCCCTTTTGTGGAATGTTTTGTTGCCCTCTGAACTCTTGGAGACCTGAGTATGCTTACATTTCTGTGCTTACTGTTTGTCTTGCGATTGTCCAGGTGATAACGAGATAATGAAGTTGCTGGTTTGTCCGTTAGAAAATATTGACGTTAGCACGCGACTGTCGCCGGCTGTTGTCTTGTTTTAGACCAGCTTAGGGCGAAATGAGGTAAACATGGTTTGTTGACTACAACCCTGACCTGATAAGTTCTCTTTTTGGGTTGATTCTCTAAGTCCCCTCCACTCCCTTCGTCTCTCACGGGATTCTTGTTGAAACCTCGTCACTGTATGATATCGACGGTAGCCAGAAAAATGTTTTTGTCATTTTAACACATACTACTTATGATACAACTGTTAAGACGTGCGAATGTTATAAATAATTTTTTAAACAGAAAAAGATATTTAATTGTCGGAAAAACTAACTAGCCTAAGAAATGTAATCCGCTCAATTTTTTTCAAGGTGTTGAGGGAGGAGCACAACATAAAAAGCGAGCAAAGCCATTTCTGACAAGTCCTCCATTCCTATTACATGACAGTGACAGTTAAACCACTGTTACGTCTTCCATTCTTATAATAGATGCAAAACTCAAATACTACATTCAGTTTTTACCCTCTCATACCTTTTTTAAAAAATCGTTTGCAATATTTTACGTTAGAGGGGTTAATGGCTCCCTGTCATGACGATAAACCCTAGTGTTCGCGAAATAAACGAGAACACAGCTTCTCAAACTTCTATTACACAGGAGCACAGGGTGGAGGATATGAAGAAAGCGTTTATTTTTAACACACAAACACAGACCAAAAAGGTAAATTATAATGCAGTAACCATGGCAACACTCGGCTGGCTCTCTGCGAGGCAAATTAACACTATGTCCCATACAACGTCTCAAAGGAAAAAAAACCTGCCACCTTTCAGGCAGCAGCACAGCTGCTACAAGTCTCGGCCCCACGGCTCCATTTCCGCTACTTCCGCCAGTTGGAGTGAGGGTAGGGCTGCACAGAGTTTTAAAAAAAAGTACACGTGGAAAGTTCGAGATTCGTAGGCACAATGGCATCTGGAAGGCCGTGGTTCTCGTCACGCTGGAATCAAAGGTGTGTACCACCGGGGGCGCGAGGGAACGGCGGGGCGAGAGACCGCCATGAGGGGGAGGGGAATGGTAACTGGTGTCGTCCCTTGGTGCCACACGTGCAACCAATCTGCACACAGCTTGAAAGGAAATCACAGGGAACTAAGTGCCCCTTGCTGACAAACGTGAGTGAGAGGGAACAGAGGAAGGGATGGCAGAAACAAAGGAGCTGATGACATATACCGATCGTTACAAAAACTGATGTCGATGAACCACGCCATTTCCTTGTCCAGACACCAAAAATAACTCCTATGTTGCCTCCCTTACGTGAAATCGATGTCTTGATCCAAGTTTTGCTCCCCTTGATGGAATCAACGGCCCTCGTGTTGTTTCAAGCTGCTAGCGGAGGTACGAGCTGCACGTGTAGGTTACTGTGAGTCTCCCCTCTTCGTCGGTTAGTATTGCCACTGAATGCATGTCAGCCGTCGCCGTGCGGAAACTAGCTTCGACTGCTTCTGCTAAAGTGGGATATAGGCTGAGAGTGTCAGTGTTATGATGGAAGATTTACAAAGAAAAGCAACATGTCCAGAAGTATATCATTCTCTCAGCCGAACCAGAATGAAAATTTGCCTATAAAAATTTAATGAACCGATTAACTCAAGAGCAAAATCAGAGAAAGAGAGAGAGAAAAATTAAGATCGCCGAAAGCGTATATGTGTTCAACTACTGAGGATTTCTAGAAACAGGTAGGCACAGATGCCTTACTCGGGTGGCATGCGTGACGCCATGTTTAACACAAGTGTCGAATATGATCCCACTGAGCAAATTGAGAGTGACGGTTAAAACTAGACCCCGCAGGTAAAGCTCATGGACTCGCATTTGTTCCAATCGGTAAATAAATCTCGGGCATGTATTTTTTCCTAAGGATCAGTTTCCACAAAAACTACTGACAGTTTCTTGGCCTCCAATTACTCTACTCCATGCAGACACTGAAGGAAAAGTTTTTGAGATCGCCATACCCTTCAAGTTTTACAGAAACTCACACGTTGACACCATTGTAAATTTGATAAGCAGAAGTAACATTAGTTGTCTTATGATGGTCTGGGTGTGGTTGACACCTGCATTTACTGGGGCTTTTAGCTACACCACAAGAATCCCACTACAATAAAACTTGGACGGCAAACACGAGAACAGCTTTGTGACCTCTGCGACCTCGACAGTCCTCGTTAACCTCGAAGCCGAAGTATGCAAATTAAAGTCCATGAAATAAAGACTTGTAGGTTATGCGTAAAAATTCTTGCTCGAGCGGAGAGCATTTCTTATTCATTCGACTGTCATCAATAAATTCATCGGTAGCGAATGTGATTATTGGTGACGGGCAAATGCAAAATTCGCAACAAAAACCAATATAACCAGGTCATCGCCATTCACGAAATGAACGGAAACGCCCGTACAAATGTAGAATCTCGCACGTGCTGAACTCTTCTTAGAGGCACTCGACAAATCTGCTGACCCGAAATTTGCTGAACGTACATTATTAAAGTCGGTGTGTGTGAGAGAAAGAAAGAGAGAGCTTGAGAGCGAGGTGTGTTTATGTGCAGGCCTTGATGGTGTCGTCTGACACCCAGCAGCTGTATTCTGTGGAGCAGGCCTCACCACATGTTGCACTCATTATTACGGCGATCATTGTTATCGCGGACTGCTTGTTCGGAAAGAAATGACGAGAAGCCAAGTTTCAACATGTACAGTGTACTTAGTGTACAGTACACTAGCGGACGAGGGCTCAAGCGTGGAGTCCAGTGTACTCAGCGTGCAGTAGTACACTGGTGACAGGGTGCTCCACATACACGGTGTAGAGTGGACTGGGACCAATTAGTGTTCAACATGTAGTACAGTGTACTCAGTGTACAGTATGCTGGTGGGGTTTCCCCTCGCACCTTCGCGCTGTCAGGTCAAACAGTTCATTCACCGATGCCAATCCTAACTGTACCCACTGTCTATCGGACCTTGCCTATGAATGTGCAATACACAACGCAGAGAAAATGTTACAGGCTTGGCTGAATGACTATGACACATGTTGGCGCCAAGCGGCATCGACCACCTCCCACAGCACTCCTCAAACACATGCACACAGTCTTCACAGCTTACATCAACACAGCGCGGATTTTTTTTTTTTTTTTAACTTCTTGGTCGATAAGCGTTAGAGAGCAAAGGTTTAAATCGAATCCCTTTCACGCCCCTTACTTCGTCAGAAACAAGTCCGCCATTGGCATGCGATATGCAGAGTAGATGCTTCTGCATTGATCACTTGTCGATTATCAGTGTACGTGCGTGGGTGCGTTAACGTCGATAACGGTCCCGACCTAACGGGAATGAGGAAATGTAAATGTTTGTGTGTGGGAGGGAGTGCGCGTACTTGCATTGTTCACGTGCGGGATGCCCTTTACTTCCTTTGACAGTTACACTTACGGTGAATCTAACGAATACGAGAACGGTGACAAAACTTTCAAATTCTGATTAACCGCTAGGTAACTGAAATAAAATCTGGTCTACAAATGATATGGTGGTAGCTGTTTGATATTATTAGTCGTAAAAATAAATGACCTCATGCACACAGGCACACCCTCTCTCTTTGTTGTCGGCCGGACTGTGGTATTTGTCATTTGCGCGTATTGACACACCCAGGCGGCCTATCGTATGTCATTAGGCGTATTGACACTCCTAGCCTGAACTGTGGTACCTGTTCAACTTCCTATTACTTCCCAAGGATCAGGAAGACTACATGTCAGGGGCGGTGGTAAAGCTGAGGTGAAATAAAAACTTGAAAAATGCTGAGATAGATGTGTTTAGACTTGAACCATAACACTGACACGCGTATGTGCGGGTCTGAGAGTGGTCGAGTTCCATCACTGTCACCAGACCTTAAAGGCTTACACCGTATCTTCTCCAAAAACTCGCATGTGTAGCGAGGTACAGTGCCTTGTAGTCAGCTAGACACTTGGTCCTGAAAGTGATCCCGTTAGGCTACAAACCGACAATAGCAATGCGGACCGGGTGGTCCACCTGTCCTCCCTCATAATGAATCCTCCCTGACAGAGAACAGGATATCCCCGGACAAGTGCGACATGCAACCTCGCTAAACGCTCGGCATAGGACTAAGTCTTCAACGCGATGTGCCTCGAGTGAAATGAATTCATTGTGCTCTTTGCAACCGCACTGTACCGGTGACCTCCGACCCCCACGTTTGCTCGCCAACCATAAAAGGACAGAGCTGTAAGTAAACGGTGAGGGTGTGTTGGGATAAGCGGTCGACGACGACCCGCCACCCCAGATATGTCATTGGAGTTTCCCATTCTTGGAATTATGATAATAATCTCGTGGAAAAACTGTATTTGTCTCGCTTAAAAAGAAATCACACATGAAGAAAGACATCTTGTTATACACTTGTCCCATCGTGCAGCGGAGTACAACTCGGGACAGAGTAAGAACTCACCCTGCAACACACCAAGTATTGAACCATCTAAAGTCCTGGTCCAGCTTCGTGTCTGAAATTTATGGACACTTGAAATGCGAGCTGAACTCAGCTCAGGACTGATTTGTGTTTTTAATAAACGGTCTGGTGGCGCGAAAGAACAACTCACATAATGGCGAGCACTTGAGGACTGCATGCTCTTCCGGTGATCTGATCACTGCCTTTCTCGTGAACTTTATCGTGAACTTTCTCGTGATATTTTGCGAGACAGAGTATCGAAATAGTTACGAATGGTTGCTCCACAAAGGGAAGGGAAAAGTTATAAAGATGTTTCGTAATAAAATATGACATAGTGAACATCGGTTCAGGAGAAAAAGACTTGAAGTCATACCTCCTCCTCCTCCTCCTCCTCCCCCCACCACACACACACACTCATCCCATTCTTCACCTTTCATATTTGGGCGGATGACATGGCGATGACACGCGTATTGATTCAGACGACCTTAGTATAAAGCAATTCAATATGAGAGGGGAACCGTCTGTTTGAACTAGCTGTGGCCTTGACTGCATCATATTTGCCGACAGGAGAGCAAGGTCGGCCATTATCACGCGAACACAAATCTTCACCAGGCTAGGAGGCTGAGGGCTGCCATGAAAATCAAGACACGAAACATGCCCAACGGGAGTTTCTTCCGACATCCGTCTCATCATAAAGTAAACAAAAAAAAAATTATCTCACAGCCGTGTTAACTCGGGTCATCTCCATCACACACCTGACGAAGCGTGGGAAGCGAGGACAGAAAATGTGACACACCGATCTACACCTCAATTAGATGCGTTTAAAAAATGCCAGTTGATTATCCTCGGTTCCTTTCGACAAAGGTCTGCATGAGATATTTGTATGTATGTCCTGTTTGTGCATGTCACTAAGTTCTGTTTATGCCGTGAAATTTATGAAGTGAAAATCACACGCCGCCGATGCGTCATCTACAGGCCATGACCTGACCCTCTGATCATGACACAAACCACAAGACAACTAGCCTAGGAACTGAAACTGTCTTCTGGCCAACGATATTTATTGACAGACTGGAATCAACCATCCACTGCAGGAGTAAAGCGACCTTTCGTCACTGCCTGTTGAGGCAATGGACCACCATGCTGTGAACACTGTCTGCCGTGGCTTCTAGAATGCATCGAATATTTTATTGCAATAAATCTTAACTCTAATTTTAGCACACTAAACAGGAGATTTAAAACATGTAAAATTTAGTCCTGTTTAACCCTCTTAGCCCTCGATGGGCCACGATCGTGGCTTTGCCGGGTAGCACGGGGAAGGCAATTTTTATTTTTATTGCAAATCACAAGTTTTCTCCATTCTAAAAATGTATAGGTATCTTGGTCTAGTGTTTACCTCAGAGCAGCAAAAAAATATACATATAAAAATAATAATATAAAACTTCACCCACTGTCGTCTTCACAGGCTTCGATTATAAGCCCGTCATTGAAATGCGATATTTTAATGTCGGGCTAAGAGGGTTAACAATGGACTTCCTAAAATAATATCGCCACAGGGTTCTTTACTGGCCATTAAAGTGGTCCGGAAAAGAATTTTTTTTTAAAGTGGCTCTCCCACGGCGTGTACACTTCATGCCTAGCTACCTACCTACGTGAGTCGCCGCAAGTGTCGTATGATCAGAACAGGTATAAGCTCTCTCACCCGGACAAGGATAACTTACCCTTCGTGCTGCGCATGTCTCGATCACGAATTTCTTGCCGCTAACCACTTGCAAACAGCGATATGACCTAACCTAGATGTGTGGAATGCAGGCGGGTGTGGTGTAAGATCATGCGACACAATGCGGGTGGGTAGCCGTTGGCTGACTGTAGATGGCGCTTGTACGTTTTGTTCTGACTTCGCGCAACGTTCAGAGATAACGATCTCGTCTCGACGAAGCCTCGGTCAGGCCCGACCATTACGAATGTCTTCCTGACGAAAATAAGCTTAACATGACGAGTGCCAATCTAGAAAATGCACAGATCGATGTGTTTAGTCTTGGCCCATAATACTGATGTCATGCGTGTGTGCTCGGGTCTTTAGTGTAAATGTTTCCCGTGCAGCAAGTGCTCCTGTCAGTCAGTAACCACAGAAAGACAATACTAAAAGATCGATTGCGATAAATAAATGTTCTCTTGCAGGTCCGAGCAACAAGATATGTAAACATGAGAACTGTGAGAAATGTCACACCACTATACAAACCACTTACTGTTTTCAGGAAGTAACATTGCTGGTTCATGTGACAAAACATTTTGCCATACTACACCTGTTCTCACTCCTACATATCCGTCTCAACCACCTTCACCTTCTCCCCGCCAACCTCCCCATCATCTCTCATTACGCGCGCACTAAAACACATTGAACATTCCCCAACACTAAGGGACTAATTAGTCTTTGACACTGACATCAAGACAAATTAAAGTACGTTGGTGATGTATTTATATCGATCTTGTAGTTTCAAACAGGTCAAACACCACGCGAATATTAATATCAACACCAGCTGCAGCATCAACAGCGATGGTGCATAACAAAAGTCGACCCCTGGCACTGGCTGACAAGCTGATGTTTACACACATTGAGAATGATCTCATGTTTTAAACTGAAATATATTACTCATCTATATATATATATCCTAAAGACCATGTGCTTTTTGCTGCTAAAAATATCTGACAAAAGCCAATGGACTGAGACAGAGAAAAAAAGGACGGAGAAATATTCAAGTCAGAACTGTTAGCCCCCAATGCGTTCCTAAAGCAGTGAACACTCCTCCCATTGCTGCAGTCAATCGACCTGTGGAGGGTATGACGGTAATCTCGCGCTGAGCACTTCATTCACTGCACGCAGCCCTCGTTCAAACGTTCTATGAATCTCGTGCAGCACGTTAGTGCCTGCGGGCGGAACGGGGGAGCAGGGCAGGGCAGGCCGCGACCTTGACGTCCCAACACGCTGTTGACAACTGCGGCTTCTTCTTTTTCAGAAAGAGCGGGAGGGGGCAGTGCAAGCACCACTGTACATGGCCATATTCAAAGGGACAGGTCTCGGTATGTGGAGGGGCGAAAAGAGGACTTAGTCACGCCTGGTCCTACAGAACATGCCACTGGCGGGTGCGTGCGGGGAATTCGCCACACACATTCACATGTGACGCCGCACCCCCACGTGGCTTCCCCAAGACTGTCGTCTGGCAATGTTATGGCCATCACTATCCCTCCACCTTATCCCCTCTCTCGCGAACAGTGGGTCTGGGCGAGTCCCTTTCACATCAATAATATTCTGGGTCAGGTTTCACAACGGAGATTTGTGGGAACGAGGGTCTTAAACTATCTTTACTACGTCCCACGACAGTCAGATATGGTTTAAGCACCGCATTCCTTCTGGCTAGTTGCCCTTTAATGATAACTGCTTTGCTTTTAAAAAAAACATTTGTGACTAAGTCACCGAAGTTTTTTTTATATTTTTTATCTATGAACATATAGGTTTGAACATGTCACTAAAGCGACAAAAAAGCCAATCTAGCAAAGCTCATGAGATTAAAAATGTTGGTTATGAACAGCGACCTTGATAAAGAGAAAGATAGTTTGCTAATCATTTCTATGCAAGAACACCCTCAGCATGGACACAGGACAAGGTCGTCCCGAAAATCCTTCCTCCTCGACAGGTAAAACGTTCGACGGCAGTTTCCGCATTTCGCTGGAGGCGATAAGAAATCGATCAAATGATTTCTTTCCGTTTTGGAGCTTGTTCCACTTTGACCACAACTTTGACTGTAGATTCCTTAAAATATGAAGGTAAATCCTTATTTAAAATCCAATCCTTTGCATTCATAAAACACAGGACAAGTTTTCGAACATTTCATTGTTTGAGACTGCGCGGACACGTGGCCAATCAAAATGTCTTCGCGGACATTCTGTGTTTTGCTCAAAGTCCTGTGTGTCATCCATTATCAAAACGAAGACTTTTCTTGAGACTTCTCCACCCTCGTGTCTCTTTCTTCCCCGCAAGGAAACAATTTCCAGCGCTCGCCCTCAACTTCTGTTCCCATTATCGTACAAACACAGCAGACGGCTCCTCAAACAGGAGCCCCACACGGTGGCAGCGAGGCGGCATTTGCCCTGGGAACAAGGGGAGCTAAGGCGCTTCTAGGGGACGCTGCTACTCAAAACTGTCAGAGGGATAATTGGCGCACGTGAGGGATTTGCCGGCCCTCGTCAGTGTTGGCGCGATCTAACTTTGTGGACAAAACACGGCTAATGTCTTTGCGCAGCCAGCCTCGCGACCACACTCCATACTTGACACCCTTTTAGGCTTTTTAATTTGTCCTTTATGGTTTCTTTGACTTGCTCTTCGCAGTTTGTTCTTCCGCAGGAATGAATACACTAGAAGGCAACTTCAAGAAACGCTGCAGTAGTATCAAGAACATCTGCGACACTGGCGACCGTGGTGGGGGTATTATTAACCCGATTCACAAAACCATTTTCCTGCCCGGCCCACAAGTAATGAGCTTGGCTTTAAGGCTGAGGTCAGGGGTTGGATACGAGGGTTTTAACCAGGCACGATCGAAGTGCTACACGTGTTACTCAGACTCGCCGACAGTTGAAAGGCGACAATGCAAGACCAGCTGAACTCATCTGTAAAATCAATCCGTGACAAACAATGGACTAGAAAAATCTCTATTATTTATTGCGCTTCGTGAGAAAAACAGATTATACATCAGACTGAGTGTAAACAACCCCTCTCCCCCCCCCCCCCCAAAAAAAAAAAAAAAAACTTGTCAAATTCGGAGAAGTAATTTAAATCGGTATAAGTGTGAACGATATAAGTTTTCAAGAATTTTTTCTAATGAATTTGGCTACTACCTATGTCTAAATTAAAATTCCAACAGCCACATCTCGGTGTTCTTCTTTATCTACCACGTATCTGACCTTGAACTTGTCTGTGACTGGTCTTCGGTCCACACAGCTCTGGTATTCCACGAGCCAGGAATGCAGGAAATTCCAGCCCCGGGCACGAGATGTCAACGACCTCCCTCGCACGTGCTATTAAGCAATCAAGGAATTACAAGTGGCCATGTATTTGTTGCTCTCCTCCACCAGATAGCTCCCTGGCACAGTTGATACAAAGTCGGGTGTGATGATCGGTGCTCAGATCATTTCCCGGGTAAGGGTGGATGTGAGTGACTAGAGTGACTGACCATTAGACATCAGTTTCATGCTACGAGCCTCTCGTGTGATATGCGAAATAAGGAGCAGCTGTGACCAGCTTCGATTTCTGTCGAGTTTCTTGCCGATGACGGAGACTTCAAACAACAAGTTTGACAGTTTAAGAGCAGAGTCTCGAGTGTGCAAGCGACGAACCTACCTTGGTAACAACGATAAAAGAGCAATCATCAACACTGATAAATATAGGGAGGGAGGGAGGGAGGATTAGGTGGCGCTCACAGTAACACAAACACCCGGTGAGATTATGGTGAGCTATTACACTTGTAATGTGGTACAACACATATTTTAAGAATCTGGACTTAATACGATAAATTCACAATCTGCAGCTGACCATGCCAAAGATCAGAGATTAAAACCTAATATTTTACACGTGTGTTCATGCACGCATACAGCGTCTGAGAAAATAGGAGAGGGAACAAACATGAACCAGCAGCATTTTGACTTTGTGTTCTCTGTCATGACGAATGGCAGGTTGACTAATTGTCTCTCCTTTTCATCGACACAGCTCAAGGTGGCAGAGTCTCCAGGCAGCGAATGACCACTCGGTGAGGGCGGTAAAACTTCTGCTTGTGACGCCAGCCATAGCTGCTCCAAGTCACGCCCCTCCTAACACCCTCGCGATGTACTTTCTTAAATCACGCTCGGCTCACAAGCCCCTCCAAGCTCTGCGTCGTGCCACGTTCATCCATCAGTGGCTGGCTGACAATTAGAAGTGCCAAAAAAAAAACCCCTTCCTCCACAGACTGCTCCTGTAAAATGCCCATCCCCTTTAACCCTTACGGCCCCGGAGAGTGGTATCAATCAGTACCTATGACAGGTAAACTTGAGGTGGTGTGCGAGGGTTTACAACAACGGGTAGTTCACAAAAGTATTACGGACTCAAATGTTTTCTTCCATTGCCATGGCCTACTCATTCCCCATAAATCCTCATTATTGTCATCACTGACGTGGTGCCCTACTCGCACACCCTGATGATTGGTCATCCTCATTACTAACATACACGATGACGAGTGCTCGTGCTAAACATCATTAGCATTACCATCACGCTGATGATAGGTCCATCTACGCAGTACAACCGTACCTGCTGGGTGTTGGTCTTATAGGCATCAGTTATGTGAAAGGAAAACGATCGAGAGAGGCATTATCAACCCTGATCGAACTCCAGCCATTCTTCTGCAAGCCGTTGCCTGCTAAGATCACGTGGATGTCAACGTTTTTTTCAGACTGGTGAACACGCACTTTGACCACCGACTCTGTGTACGACACACGTGAAGACACTAACGAGCGCCTAGTTCACCACAAGGTCGCAGGTTAACGACATCTAGACTGGTCGTAGACTGACCCACAACTAAAACATGTGGTGGCTCCAAAACACGCATATCAAGAGTGGTAATTGAAGCCAACAGAACGACTCAGCAGTACTTGTCACTCGTCGGCAGGCAAGCTGTGGTCGGGTACAATCACAATCCACCCGGACCTTTTCAATCGACGCGGCGTGGAATGTTGCTTTATCCCTGTCGCTCCTGCATGTGTATGATTTGCTTTCTCGTACCTGTCAGTACGCATGCGCTCCAAAACAATGTCTGTGTCACTTCACCCGATCCCTCACCTCACCTCCTTACCCCCAGTACTTCCCCACCCCACCTCACAAGCACCACCTACAGTCCTCCACCATTCCGCAGGCCACACCTACATTTTGCGCAGCCGGCATGTCAGCTAGCGAACGCGGCTGTATTTTCGACTTGTATCGGCTACCTTTATGGACTGCGAGGAATATATTACACAAAATATCAAATATTATCTTTTGACTGTAGCCACCTCTGAATGAGAAACCAATAAACTGTTTACATCCTGGGTACTAAAAATGTTCTGTGTCCTGGCTGTAAGCGTTTATTACCCTCTCTGATGGTGACAGCTCAGCTTTTAAATATTTACAACCTACTATGTCTGTCTGTGTGTATGTGAGAGAGAGCGAGCTGCATATCTGATTTCAAGTATATGATTTGATGGTTTTAACTGCAAGCTTGGTCTCCTTTGAATCTTTATCTTGTGACCAGCTTAGATTCCACCGGGTGTCTGGGTATCTCTGGAAACCCTGCTGAGTTGACCCTTCAGACCAGCCATACAAGAACTAGTATCCTCCCTTTCAACAAGTGATGCTGGAATGTGCCCTCCCATCTAGTGGTTGTCAAGAGCTAAGATAAACAGTCACACATGCAGATAGTGGGTACTAATCAGGAAGGCAGGGATGGCCACTTCAGTCCACAGATTGAGTCTACTTTTTGATAAGTTCAAGAGGCCATCATTCTGCTAGAGTACTAGACCCTTTTTTTAACCGCCATGGGAAGTGTGTAGCAGTCTACATGTCTCTAACCTTGACCTTTTCAAATGTCCTGCTTAATAGTAGTGTCTCGTGCAGCCTACTGAGAATATTTAGTTTAAAAAGAGGGGTGTATCTACAAAGGCTCACACATATGACACACAGATGCACACACAGACCATGCAGAAACTATTAATGCCTTTGTAAACAATTTTTAAAGTACATAATGAGAATAATAAGTCATGTCCCTTCTAAATCTGAGCTAAAATACATATTAAGTAAAATTCTACATGTGTAACTAAAGCTTTCTCTAGGATGAATCTAAAAATAAAAGGTAGTAGAAAGTTCAAGTTGTTCTCAACAGTGTGATCATACAAGTACATACACATGCTGGCACATGTATACAAAATTTATTAACATTACAACAGTAAACCAATAAACAAATCTATGCATATGCATTGGATTATAGTACATTTCTTACATGTTACTAAGTCACAGTTCATGTGTGTTTATGTGTATTAATATATGTATGCACATGTGTGTAAGACATTTTCCAATAATTTCCCTTTCAAATTCATCAAAACTAGCCTTTATCTCATTACCACCTCGCACATTCTTTCTCTTGTTTCTTTCCTTGTTGAAGTATGTAAACATCAATGATAACAACTACATGTGTTATAATCCAAAGCACATTTCACGAGACCTAGCTTCATGCTTCCGGGGACTGCCTCCCAGTGATCTAACCCCCTCACACAAAGGGCACCGGGCCTGCTTTGCCTTTCCCCTGCCTTTCCCAAGCAGCCAGTAGGAAATAAAATGGGAGTGTCCATTACCGGAAGGGAGTGTCACGGCAATATTATCATTAAATAGCAGACAGTTGTGATCTTTACAACCATGTCCCATTGTAGGTGTCCTTCTCTGACCGTGAGACTATTTGTGCCACAAGTTGTGGGTCACACAGGTCAGGCAGATGCTAAACGACATGTGAAGTTTCAGAAAACTACTTCAGCTCGATGCCAAATTTCGCGGGGAGGGTTAAGCCACGTGCGACATGTCTCAAAGAACAATCGTACAAATGTGATAAGTCATAGAGTTACTAAATAAGAGACATAGTCACAACAAAAGGCTGCCGCTGGGTACAAGAAGTCGAACTTACCGACAAACACTCACAGGTGCGTGAAGACGCGCGCGCGAGTTTACGTGTGTGTGTGCTGGGGTGGGAGGTTGAATGGGAGTGTAACCTACCCAAGAGAGACGAAAAAGGGACGGAATACTGAAGGAATATTCCGGACCTGACGGAATATTCCGGACCTGACGGTGTCATTAATATCGTACAATGTACGTACACCTATTACCACCGAGTTCAAGATCGGAGACCGACGAAAATCAGAAGTTGAAGCCCAATCAGTTCGTTACACTTGCACAATCATAACATGTTGTTAGAGTTTCTCTAACTGAAACTTATGCACGCATTTCAAAAATAATTAAGCCGGCAATCACTGACAATGCCAGAAAGTTCACTCACCTCTGCTTCGCTCAACTAAATCCAAGCTCGCGCGCACACCACGACGCCGTTATTCCGTGTAGTCCCAAACACAAATTCTCGCTAGAACGTCTGCGTGGCGGGAGAATGCAAATTCATCCACAAAATTTCATGCAAACATGCACTGAACTGGAAGAAAAAGTTGCCGGGCACTCGAAGCGTCTCCACAATGCAAATCCGTGCGCGAATGGCTCAAGGAGTGAGTCACAGTATCGCGGCGTGTGTTCACACTCGGCGGCCCTCTCCTACCGATGGCCCATACACCTGTGACAGGTGCCTCAGCGCCCTCTCGCGGCAAAAATGCTGCGAGGCCTCGCGCTAACTCGACACGCCGTGTGCCGTTACCCGCTCAAGTTTGCTGAATTTTCTTTCTTTAAACTAGCGGTGAAATCGAGATATTACCGAATCAATCATACTTTTGCTGAGCATAGATATGGAAGCAGCTACACTTGACTCTAAAGTTCGCTGTAGAACCACCTTCGTTATGCCTGTAGGCTGTAGAAGGAATGTGTTTATACTGATTTTGAAGAAGTTCACGTGATTTTTTCTAAGGGTGTCTGGTAACAAAGTGTAATAAATTATATGAGAATGGAGAGTACACGCACACGCACTGACTGGAATGCAAGTCGCGAACATGTATGTGTGCCTGTGACTGTGTTTAGGTTGTGCACTTGTCCTGATGATTTCCATCTATATTACATTACTGAGGGAAATGTAGTTATTGACAATCGAATTGTAAGCATAATATATTATTATATACTGGGAAAATATACAATTTACACGATTACAATTACACGGGGCCAGGTCATCTACCCCAGGACCCGTGATGGCTCTCGGCGGCCCTGTTCCGTACATGTGTGTGTGGTGCTGGTATTTAATTGTTGATTGAATATTTCAATTTTAATTTTCTCTTACTGTTTCCTCACTTCTGAGCTCTTCATCCTACAAAATTTTAACAGTTAACGCAGCGCGAAAACCAACGTGATTTCCCGTGATATGATTGCTGCTTTAGAAGACTATACAAAGCATGAGAAGTACAAGAAAGTATATTTTGAAGCTGCAACGTGAAATACAAGTCGAGCATCATTTACTGAAGGCTTTTGTGAAAGCTAATCCTTGGTAATCAGAAATAAACTTGAACACTTAGTTTATTGTTTAGATTTTAGAGCAAACCAAAACTACAAACATCAAATTTCTTGCCGTCTGCTGACGACTCATTCTCCCCAACGGAATCGTCGTCTAAGATGGAGAGCAAGAAAATAAATCGAATTTTGAACCACGGGTTGTCCTTTTTTCCTGCTAACAGCATCACGCACTATCATATTACAATATAACTAAGGTTATTCCAGTCTCATCTTTTTGTCATGCTCTCCCCCTCTTACGGCTGATTTTGGTCTTAACTCGATGATATTTTGTACCCTTAACTATACTTCATTAACTGTCTCCGATTTTCTTTTAATCCCTAACCCTGTCTATTCACGGCGCTGTTTTACAGGTCTCAGGTTTACAATGTGTATGGGGAAGACTTTTTATCAAATGGTCAATAAAACAGGTAGATGTGTGCATAATCGGTGTAGCTGAAAACGGCTATCAGGTCAATGTCCCACAGAGAGAGAAACGGGTGCATGGGTGGGAATTAAACAGCCAAAGAGAAAATAATCAAGAAAAGCGTGAAAAATGGTTAATATCCGACCGCATATTGTCTCGAATATTTATGTCCTTCACACAAATACCAATTCATTAGAGAGGTCTGCCTTGGGTTCAGATCTCATCTCGGGCACACTGTTCTTTCTCGACCTGCGTGTGGCTTCTGTTTACAAGGCCGGCTGTTTGCCGTGATATAACCTTAGTTGCTGCCAGCCCCTCCCCTTACCACACATTTTACATCAGTAAAGGCACTACACAGTAACAGACACTGACACTGTCAAACTGCATATGTTCTAAGTTTTAAAATTGACTTTATATTCATAAAACTTTTCCTACCCAAACATAATATCTAATACTTTGAAAGAAAAAAATATATATATCCCTTGCTCTTATAAGTGGTTTTGACGGGAAATGACCTATTTTAGAAAATAATAGCAACAGCTTTGGGAATTATGCTTCATCGTACATTCACATCATCACCACTACATCCCAGCTACAGCGCAATTGTTTTTTGTTTTTTTTTTTAAGGGGGTGTTGAATTTCTTGTTATATATTTTTTTTAAACTCTCGTAGTGGTCAATGGGAAGCAACTTATTGCAAGCGAAAATGCTATTCAGGAGCCGACCTGTGTAGCGTCCCTTTATGCCGAAGGCAGTCCTCTAGTCACATGACCACTCACATGATTCTGAAAAAAGCAAGATGTCGTCGCGAGACAGGCTCAACGTTTTCCCTTCTCGAATGTAAGTTTGAGCCAATAGATCTAAACATATCATTGATATTTAATTATTCTCTTGAAGAAATAGTATAAAATAGCGACTACAGTTTTACAGATGAAACTTAAGTTAACAGTTTTATCTAAACACTTGATCTGTAGAAGGGCGAAGAATCGATGCAATCATGTGTGAAGAAACCCAAACACAGACAGCTATCGCCCATATCATTACTCATTTTATTTTGATTGCCGAGCATAATTTCATTAAAAATAAATTGCGTAAAGAATATATTCAGCTGAAAGCATTGCATTAGTTTACTGGGGTTTTTTAAGATATCTAGTATTATTAAAACAATTCCTAATGCTTTATATTTATGCACTATCGTCCATCAGAATTTACAATCTAAAAGCACTGTGAACACTTTTGAGACCATAGTAGATTGGAATAACGTAGACTGTATAAAATGTTTTTCTTGTTCATTGTGATTATTTACCTTACCAATCTTTGGATTACTGGGCTTTAGTGTTATTGTGTCATCTTTAGCATTGATGTGATATATATATAATAAAGTATAATGAGACATTATTTTAGGCCAGAGACCTGTGCAGCATTATTGCCTTTTATAGAAAATATTTGTATTTCTAACGGTACACATGCTTTAAGTCAAGTTTCTAATTATGTAGGGCCTTACAAGGCATGAAGGTAAGGGAAAAAGCTGCTGAGAGAGGTCACCGTCTATTGAAGAAGAAGGCTGATGCTTTGTCCCTCAGATTCAGAGCAATCCTGAAAAAAATCATTGAGGTTTGTTTAGCAGCCACTGGATACATTTCATTAAGATAAATCTAAAAGATTTTTGTCTATAAAATAGTTAGTTTATTAACCTGCATGATGTTCATGTATTCAACCTGTACTTTAAAATGGAAGAAATGGCAAAGCATTAAATAACCAGATTTCATGAGATTTTTATGAAATACTGCAGTGTGTTAAAAAAAAAAATTTAGCTGCAACATGGCAACAAACACCATTTGTCTTTCTAGACAAAGCAGCTTATGGGAGAAGTCATGAAACAGGCAGCATTCTCACTGGCAGAAGCTAAATTCACTTCTGGTGATTTTAATCACATGGTTCTTCAGAATGTAACCAAGGCACAGATCAAAGTGAAGAGTAAAAAGGACAACATAGCTGGTCTGTAAAAGCTTCCTTTTTTCACAATATTTGTTGTAAATAAGTGTTAATAGAAAGTAAAGTCTGTTCTATGCCAAGGGAGTGAAGAAAGGTGGGGAAACTGTAGCATTGAAAGCAGTCTTCTGTTTTGTGTTAGTATTATGCAAAGCTTTTAATAAAATATATGGAGCCCATATATTTTTCATTGCTAAACCTTTTCATTGGCATGTAAAAATACTGTTATTTGATGAACAATTTTAGCTATATTGAGTAGTTTTGGTTTTAAAGTGATTTTTATTTTATTTTCCAATGTTTAATTTAGTAATAAACAATAATAAATTTATCTTATATAATGTTATAATTTCTGAACATGTAAACAAATGTAACAGTTTGGAAATTGTTCAAATTTGGTTTTCTTTATAAATACAGGTGTCAGTTTACCCATATTTGAGCATTACCAAGATGGATCTGATAGTAAGTCTCTGTGTGTGTGAGAGAGAGAGAGAGACCGAAAAACAGAGACCGAAAACAAGGTTGCTTGGATGTGAGAGAGCAGAAGGATTTATCTATAATAATAATGAATAGCTGTTGCACAACATATTAATCATTAGGTACAGGAAAAAATGCCAGTTATAGTAGGCCTAAGCATTTGCTGTTGATCAACAGCTAGACTAACGGGGAGAAATTTCTCTACTAATTTGGAGAATTTTTTTCCTAAAGAACTAGCTATTTTAGGAAAGAAGCTGCTGCATTCAAAAGCAGAACAAATTCTTTATGATGCACCGACTTTAACTCCTAATATAACGTTTAACTGACTTATTTCATCAAATCATTGAATCACGTTTATCATCTTAGTTGTGTCACAAACATGCGTTAATTAAAGAGACACTTTAAATAGTCCTGTCACATAGATATGTTATCCATATATATGCCTGAGAACGCAAATTTTTACCTGGATTTGGTGTGATTACTTTCTGTCTTTCATATATTAATATCTAGAGTTCTGGTCCTGTAATAATTAAATCTTTTCAATGACAGCATATGAGCTGTATGGTTTGGCAAGAGGTGGACAACAAATCGACAAGCTGAAGAAAAACTATACCAAGGCAATTGAACTGCTAGTTGAGCTGGCTTCTCTCCAGACATCCTTTGTCACGCTGGATGAGGTTATCAAGATTACCAATCGCCGTGTCAATGCTATTGAACATGGTCAGTATCATTCCTTAGACAGGAAACTCTGCAAAACCAGTTTTTGTAATAATGATGAATATTCACAGAGAGAAGAATTTTTTTGTTGTTTTTTTATATGGGTGATAACTCATTAACTTGTAATATTTAAAGTCAGTTATCATCAACGACTTTGAAAAATAACTTGTTATATTTAAGTCCTTTATTAAAGTTTTAATTGTTGGGCAAGAATTATTATGTGACTATGCATATAGACTTATTAACAGTCATTTTCATGTGTCTTTCAGTGATCATTCCTCAGATTCAGAGAACTATACGGTTCATCATGACTGAGTTGGAAGAAAAAGAGAGAGAAGAATTTTTCAGGTGAGTGATACAAGTTCCTCAGTGAATTAAAGAAATGCATTACACATTGAGGTAGTGATCAGCTGCAGTGCATTTTCACAGCTTAAAATTAAATCCTAAAACATTATTAGCAGTTGCATCATTAAGTAATTTGAAATTATTCCATAAAATGAAGAAGACTTGAGAAGTTTCCATGATTTCCCTTTGGAGCTGAAAGTTGTAGCAAACTAAAACAATTTTTCCCCTCAAAAATGCAGAAAAACTACAAGATAGTAAAATAACATTAAATCTTACCAAAACATTAGCATGCTTAAGTTTCTTATGATCTGTTTAATCCATACTCGTTTATATTTCTAGTATTTGAAAGAATGTTTTCAGTTCATTTTGCACTTTTTTAAACATCACATTCAATAGTTTTTATTTAGGGTAGACATCTTAAAAATGATCTTAAAAAGTAAAGCAAGTCAAATGATAAGTAGGGCTTAAAGCCTTAAACGATATGTGCTAGTGTTCTGAATCATATGCAAACAAAATTTCTTGTTGAAAAATGATCGCTTGTTTGTAGTTCTGTTTAAAATGTTGGTCTGAAGTGGTTTAAGTCAGCCACATGCTGTCTTGCTGAGTGACATCTCTGAGCTGTCAGTCTCCTGAGGAGTCATCAAAAGGCTACCATCCTAAATTTAGAGATCATGCAGAAATGAAACTTTGAACAAATTGGAGTATAATGGCATGACAGAGGATAGAGTTACAATTACATTAAGTTTTAATGTTGCTACTACTTGTTTGTACACGGCAATCATCGTTAAAACAGTCTTCAAACCAACGATCTCTGTGTGGAAAGTATAAAAAAATGTCACTGCAAAAATTCAATTGGTTTCTTCAGTATGACTTGCATCGATATGGGTTGGACTGGCAGTAGAATTTATACAGATCCTCTCACACAAACAAAGCCATTTATCCACATGCACCCTGGTTTTTCAAAGGTATGACACACTTAAGACAAGTCTGTTTAGAGTTCTTAGTATGCAGTAGATTGCCGGCTTTTCATACTTCTTGCATATTGCAACCTGTAAATCAAGCTCATGCTAGCAAGTTGGCAAAACTGCTTACAGTATCGCAGCATGACTTGACACTTTTTTTTTTGTCCAGCAGGTCCGCATATGTCATGGATTAGAGTCAGATTCTTTCTTCTCATGAAAGAGTAGGCAGGCATTGTGGCCGTTGTCAGTATGACACTGTGTTTTATGTGCGATTGTTTTGCAACCAGAAGTTTAGCTTGGATATGGTTTAGACTTTAGAGTGTCAGTATCAAGCACTTAATCCCTTTAATAATTTATCCAGGATTTATATGCTCTGTACTGAGGTGTGTGACCTCAAAACAAAATACTGAAGGTAAAAAAGAGTAAGAGTGCACTGTTTCAAGACATCCCTTATGAATATTTTTGTTTACTTATCTTTGCTTGCCCGCTGTGATGCAGGATGAAGAAAATCCAGAACAAGAAAGCAAGGGTCAGAGCAGAGGAAGCAAAGCTGAAGACAGCTCGTATGGAGCAGCTTAAAATGGAAGAAGAATATGTTCCTAACCTTGTGGCTGATGACAGGGATGAAGACCTCTTGTTTGACTGATCTTCTGTGAATGTAGCAGCTGTCTTGATAATATCTCTTGGATTCAAATATGGTGTTATGCCAAGATAAAACTGAATACAATAAATATGCTGTCAGATAATTTGAAAAAAATACTTTTAGAACTGAACAGGAAAGACAGCTTATTGTCAAGAATTGTTAACAAAAAAATGCATGTCTGAGTCTTTCATTGGGAATCTCTGAGTACGTTGCAAGTAGCAGTAGTTCATGGAGTAATGGGGCATGCTTCTGCATACTGTTGGAAATAATCTTTTTGATTTATCAGGACGAAAGTTTGCTATATATGTTTTAGATGGTGTGGATGTATTATTATGTACATACATGTCTAGTCCAGTCAGCTGTAAAAGATTTTGAAAAGTAGAAACACAAATATATCCAACACTTTTGTTAATATGTATTATTAAGCGGCTGTAGAGGCCATGGGACAAAAGTCATCTATGCTCTTGAAATCAGATTTCTCTACAAAGATGAGAAACCCATCAGTACCTATGCTAAATTATTGTCTAGTGTTGATTGGTCTGTGCTATTTGTTTAGCTGTGCCTCTGTTTCATATTGTTTAAAAAGTTTAGGAGAATTTTTCAAGCAACCATGAATGCACCTTGGCAGATTGTAAATCTGAATCCAGATGGTTAGTCTTATGTCTTAGCAAAAACAAGTTTATGGTGCAAATGCATAATCAGGAAATACAAGGTGTATCTTTGACAAGTAAAAGGTGACAAAAAAATATACAGTTGTCTTGTCGGTTGTCACCAAAATGAAAAACAAAGATGTGTGTGTGTGTGAGAGTAGGAGGGGTAGGAGTAACCACATAAATGGAAGTGAAGCAGAAGACCAAGCAGAGTTGTGCTGAAATTGCATTGCTTTTCACAGTACTAATGTAAGAAATATCATATATTTGCCTGATATTCTGCGGGTTATGTCTAGCTGTTGTTTAGTTGGCAAGCTGACACATCTTTAGTCAAATAATGGCACAAGAACAATGGTGATTGGTAGTCTTCACCAAGAAAAAAGTTGTGAGTTTATTCAATGCAGCATATACCTCCCTTTATTTGATAAAATATGAAAGTGAAAAAAGAGTGATGTGATTGTTATTCATTTACTCCTGTCAAGCCACTTCTTACCTAGCAATAGCATACAATTATTCACTACAGTCCTGTACAAGCATTCATTAAAAGCCACCATAAGAAGAACAACTGGTTTGTACATTTGAAAACTTACGGACAATCGTTTATTCCTTGGACAATAGATTATATTTAAAAGTCTAAGCATATGTGACTTTAATGGCATTTGCATGCAAGCACACAGACTTTTTACATCAATATCATGAGTTAATTAACTAGAATCAAGCTATAGGATGGTGCTAAATGGAAATCAATTCTTGCTGCTTGCAAGAAAAAACATTTCTCTAAAATGGGTTGTAATGTGAAGAACATTAGATATGCATGCTAGCAGTTTTGAAATCCATGTGAACATAATGGTCTTTAAAAACAGAATATGTTTTTCCACTGCTGCCTTTTAGTAATGGGCTATAATACCTTTAGAGAAAAAAAATGTCTGCAATGCAGTTGGCACCCTAGTCAGTCCCCAGGAACCTACGCTCACCACCATCAAGTGGCAAAAACTGGTTCGGTTTGGGCATGTCACTAGGGATGACACTACTCGACAGCCCTCCAGAGGTGTGTGGACAGGAAACGAAAGAAAGTGTAGCTGACAAACATTAAGGAGTAGTCAGGCTAAAGAGGCGTAGTTTAGGCCCCACTGGCACACCTTCACCATAGCTGCCTCTCATCATGTTCCCCCTACAACTGGTTGCAGTTAAAGGACAAAGAGAGATTGTGTCTAAATTTTATGGTTAATGAAAGCACATATCAAGGAGATTAATAACTCCTTTAAAACCAACAAAAGCACGAAAGTATAATGCAGAAGTCATGGTGATCTGTTTCAGCTTGATCCTTATGCAAACAAGGGAACTGGAAACAGAGGGAAGATGCTCATACCGGTGTATATACAACTGAACTGTATAATATATTTGATCAATGTGCATATTAACAAAATAGATACAAACTGTTGTTATGATAATGTCGAATAGCATGCACCAATGGGTCCAAGTTCTCATTGCTGCCCTTCTGCCTCTTCCATCCAGCACCATTTCGAATAAATCTTTCAGTCATCCTGCACAGAGGACAGAAATTATAAAATGACTTTATTTTCAATTATCCAGTTAAGCAAATACCAAAGTAATGTGTTTTTCACCTAAACAAGTAAATAGTAATTATTAATGCCTAAAAGAAGTTCCCTGAATAGAATCTTAAATAATATGCATGAGAGAGTGCAGATGGATACAAAAACCCTTCAACCCTAACCCAGTGTCTTACAATCTGGTCATGCATATTTCTGGAATGGATACAATCTTTTCCCTTTTCAGTATAAAGTACTAATTTTTTTCTGATGTTGCTGGTAGTTTAGTGGAGCAGTGCAGATATACCCATTCATCATCTCCAATCACATCATCTCCAGCTTTGTCAGATGACTCCACTGATGAGGCTTTTGCAGCCAGAACTTTGTCTGTCCAAGATCCTCCAACTGCTTCCCCACCCGAATAGTTGCTGACTGAACTCCAATGACCCTCCATTCTTGTCAGAGAGGCTAAAGTCACAAATAAATAGTCTATGTAATGGAAACTCTTATGGATAAATGTTCTTTCAGTGCAGGTTAGTTAAGTATCTTTACACACAATCAAACTGTGACAAAACACCTTCTTGTCCTCACCTAGACTACTTTGCAAAAAGCCACACAATTTTCTTTTCTTCTGCTGTACAATCTTAAAATAATTTTATTTAATGTCTAATTCAGAAGGTTCCTTATGCTGAAGGCTAGTGTACTGGATTTGATTTGAGCCTGCAAATGAAAAAACAATCTATCTGCACACCTAACAGTAATGTGTCACCAATTCACCAGAGACAAGGTAGGGATCGAAGGTCAGGTTCCACCTTTCAAATCAAGTGCCCTAAACATGGTCAACCTCTTAAATTTTACTGTTGTTGCAGCAATTAGGTTTACCTTCAGTATTTAATTCCCATGTCCTCCTTGGAAGAATTTTGCCAACAAATGAATTAAAAAATGCTTATATGTGAAACTTCTGCTTACCCACAAAAGGGCTATTTCCTTGGGTCTTGAATCTAAAGCTAGTTTCACACTCTATCTCCAGATTTTCAGTAAAAGCCTCAGGCAACCAGAGCAATACAGAGTCTGGACCTGAAAATTCTTTTGTCACTGCATCCAGATCTGGCTTTGTTATGAGTGAAAACAACTCCTGATTAGATAAACAGTCAGTAGTTCCCTTGGCTGCAACTTCTGCAAAATAAACATTCATTTGCAAAATCAGGTTGATTGAACATATCAGGATCTCACTTTTTGTTCATGTTTACAGAAATGTTGATGGCCTATGAACTAAGTTACTCTCAATGCTATCCATACTGCTCTCCCTGTATATTCTCAGTAGTTGGAATTTCTTACCCTAATCCATTACTCCTAAACAGGGCTTGTGTAGGTATACTTACTGTATGAAGAATTCAGATACCCTGTTGACACTTTTGTTGTTTCACTGAAATTTGGTTCAATTTCTATGCCACTGGCATCAAATTTACGTCGATGAGCACGGATGGGTTTCACTTTTAAAAGTAAATATCGTGTCTGAAGCAACAAAAGTAGAACAACTAATAAAATAAAAGTGAAAATGATTTATATTACTTATAAATATATATATATATGAATGAATTAACTGAAAAATAAGATTTATTAAGAACATCAGAATAATTACATCTAGTAAAACTAGTCAAAATGCATATCTGAAGAACAGAATCTAAACTAACTTGCTTTCTGAACCATGCAAAAATCAAAAAATGTAATGAAAAAGTTCTAACAAATACAGATATTGGCCAATCCTGACCTTTTCTTGACTTTTATCACTGATGCATACTCTGTGTCTAGACTGAATGATCCCTTCTAACAGAACACCTGTTCCATCTCTGAAATGGAAAAAAATGACCTGGATGTAAAAACACACTGATTAGTTGCTAACTGCAAAATCACAGACTAGATGCTTAAACACATGCTCAAAAGACTTTAGATGATATTAATACTCTTGAAGCATATATTTATACAACAATTAATGGTAAGGGGCAGGCAATCAGTCTCTCCTATTCAGTGGTAATATGATCATGCTAGCAGGGATTTTTTTTTTGAAATAAACAAAAGAAAATAGGTCATAAAGAGTTGCATAAAACTATTGTTAAAAAATTATGAAAATGATACTTTTTCATGAGCATTCATGATTAGAGACACTCAAAACATAAATATAACAAAAAAATTTAGTGCTTGTGAAGTAAAACTTAAAAATACTCCAAGTAACCAGAAAACAGAGCTATGATTAAATATCACTTTAAACAGTCAACCATGTAAAACCATACTTGTTCATAGTTTTAAGTCATTCTTACCGTGTCCATGTATCTGGAGTCCAAACTGATGACCACAGTTTAGTAATGAGAGGCAAATTCTTTAGTTTCTGGTCATCGTATATTCTGCTCATCTTAACCTAGTGACTGCTTACACTCCAAAATTAAGAAAACTGTCTGCATCAACAAACAGCATGAACACATACAATTAATATATAAGTTGTCTGTTGTCTATGCACTTTGAAATTGTTGACAGTGTATAGGGTTTGAGACAGGCAAGCAAAAGATCGAAGCCCTGGTCACCACCGATAAAAATACTTGTTCACTTTGTAAAGGACAAATACATAAAGGGATTTTACAAAATAAAGGCAATAACTTTTATTATTTTAAAATAAACTGAAATCAAAAGAATTTGGTTATTAGGAAAATGTCAAACTTGACAATAATTAAATAGTAAGGAATAGCGCTTCTTTTTAAACTAAAGCAGAAAAAGGCAAATGATATATTGGGAAATGATTGCAACTTCTTAGCTTCGCCTCTTTCTCTCACACACACACATACAAAGAACAGCGAATGTACTGAATCTTTCACTAGTTTCCGTCACTTACAGGTAAGCGACCAAATGTTTCACAGTCATTTATATCTATACCCTGCAAACTACGCACCAGGCGCACTATTTATAAATTCTAAGCAATCCTACAAACTGCGCTTAACAATACTTAATACGATAAATTGATGCTCGCGCATAGTATTGTAAATATTTACCGTATTCGAGAAATTAATGAAACGGTTTTCAGCAGCCTTTTAAAAAACGGCAATTTAGAGTCACACAGGAAGTTTTACTTTGCTTCTGACAATCTTCTTTACTTCCTTGTGGGCAGTCTAAGAAGCTGCAAGCAATTATGTTACCATTTCCGTTTGTGCTTCCCTTTCTTTCCCCCACCCGCCATAAAATGTTCGTCTGCTACAAACGATGTGAGAGTAGTGTCCCCTCATCTGGTGGTGAGTTACGCCTGTGTCTGTGCATGTGTGGTGGTGGTGAGGAGGGATTTCCTTTTTGTTGTTTGGAAAATTAATGTCAAACAAATTATAAAGAAAAAACTTTCGGTAAAGACTGGACATTTGCTGTGGATATAATTAAAGCTGGTGAACATAGGACTTCGGATTCAGGATAGGCCTTTCCTTGTCAAATATTTTCACGGCAAGTGCTTGTACTTGCTACTTACGTTGCACCATCTCTCTATAAAGGTGGAAATTGTTGCACGTGCAAAATTAGAATTGTGTGCTTGTACAAGACTTAGTCCATGATACCTGAGGAGAGGCATAGAGTGACTGTGATGAAGAAAATGTGTGTCCAGAAAACGATACATAGACTTAACTGACAGCTATAACTGACGTGGACCATGAAGGTCGATGACCCGGAATGAAACCGAAGACTCGCAGATGAACGCTTCTGACAATGTGGAGAGCCAAAGAGAGGCGCAGAAGGAGCATGAAACCCCCAGAGGACCTGACCTTGAGAGGTGCTCAAGTGCACTTGTTCTCGGTCAACACATCTTGCACAATTCCACAAAAAGGCAGACGGTAAGAGGTGGAAAAAGGAGTTGACAATATAAGCAGCAGCTTCCTTCTTAATGTCGGAGGTAGCTGCTACCTCAGCCTCTTGGACAGGTCGGGAACTCTCCGACTTTCACCAGAGGATCATCGAGGAGAATAAGTGCAGTGGAAGGTAAAGGGAACGCAAGGGACGATGTCATAATCCAGAGAATGCGCATGTCCAAAGGCACGCGCGCCCGCACACACACACACAGTCACAAATGTTCACACGCAGATACATACGCACACGCAAACAAGCATGAACAAACATATATGAACATAAGCACAAACTCAACACATCGCGCGCGCACACACACACACACAGATGCGCAGACGCATATTCACACTCCTTGCAGCACCCTATTGGATAAAGCCCAATAAAAATAAATAAGTATAATTAAATAACGAAGATACGCAATTTTCTTGGTCAGCGTTCCTACTCAGTTATAGTTCTTATCGGCCTTATGGTTAGTCCCAAAGTATTTTTCTTCAATACATAATTTTTTATGTACTTTCGTTTTCGGTGTCTTCATGGTCCGGAGACCAGTATACAGTTGATGATGTCTACAGCGAAGCCGATCGTGATGATACGATCAATAATAAATGGTAATGAGACTTTTGACATGAGAAATTGACCAGGAAATCCCGTATACTTTATTTATTTATTTATTTTTGCATTGCATCAAAGATCGTGAAGTTCAGACATCGTTTCGGGGCACACCTATATCTGGAAGTAGTATCTGTTCTCAGGACTGGCCGGCGTGTATGTGTGCGCGGGATAGGTGGGAAAGGGAGAAGTAAGGGGTGAAAGAATTTCTCTGGACACCCCGGCTTCCATAGTTTTCATCACCCCTTTATGTAAGAGATGATGATGATGGTGATGATATCGATGGATGAATTATGATGATGATGGTGGTGGTGGTGTGATTATTGATGATGATGGATGATGATGATGATGTCCTACTTTCTGCGCAAATAGCAAAACCGCAGGGGAAAAAATCTGACCCCGTGTGTGGGCGACATCGATCATCGATGTATCTGAATTAATGTATTTCAGTGCAAATGCAAACCATTCCTGCCGCGACAATGCGTAAGAAGTAATTACGGTAAATACAAACACTTGAATTACATAAAACGGTATTCCGATTCTGAACTTGGCATGAATGGTCGATGGGGATGGGACTGTCACGTGCTTCACGTGTAAATGGAAGTGACGTCAGTGAGCAAACCACCGTTTTCGATCTGCAGGCCCTCTAGCGTCAACACTTCTCAGGCGAGGAATTTCTCATTTATTTACGCTTTGCTTGCCAGTTGCGTTCAGATGCAGAGAAGCTGGCACGGGCATGTATGTCTCCCTTCCATCCACAAAAGTGCTCATGAATGTAGGTGGGCTAATGGCCTTCTGCACTTTTGAGAATGGTAAAGGATATTCCAAGACCTAGGGAGTCCATCTAAAACACTGAAATACACTTCCAATAAATATGCTGTTCATCAAGAAATCAGACAATTAGAAGCAAAAAAATTAATAATAATAATGTTGAGAATTTAAAAAAAACAAGAGATGCACAGACAAGCTCACCATGTTAGCACTTTTTATTTAACTCACTGTGTATATGGATGTAGCCGAATTTTGTAATCAATTTTTCGCCCACTTCCCTTCGTTCTAGAGGTCTGAAATGTTCCCAGTTACTCATTTCTGGTGACAATGCAATATTAAATCATTTTCAGCAATCTGCAAGTAGTCAAAAAAATTGTTTAAATTTAATTTTGTATGAGAACATTGGCCAAATTAGGAGAGATGGGTAACTGCTGCTCTAGGACTAGAAAATTATTTTTATTTCCCCTAATTCGGCCGATAAGAAGGGAATCAAGTCACAAAGTAAAAGCCAAAACAAAATTGATAGCAAAATTGAAAAAGACTATAAAGTTTAAAATAAAAATGTATTTTAAAAAACATTAAACGCACTTTTATTTGAAATGCACTAGAAAGGTAAAATTTGATTAGGTTTCCGTGATTGCATAAAATATAAAAGATAAAATTGCATAAAATAAAAAAAGATGTGAGGGATACTCTTGGAACTAGAACACTACCTAGCCCCTCACTCTTTTATATGTAGAAAATATACCTAAGACCTAAGAAAAAATTATTTAACCCTTTTTAGTGTGTTTTAAATAAAAGTGTTATAACTTTTTAATTTTATTTTACATTATATTATGAATATAATGTCACTGTAGCATCTTATTTCAGCGTTATACTATATTGTTATGTTTTATTGTAGTGTCGCGTTACAGTGTTATATTTCAGATTTGCCTTCTTTCGAGTCTTGAAAAGAAAAACACCAGTCGCTAATTTTTTTACCCCTCAGCTACTTTTTCAATTACACGAGAAAGAAAGAAAAAAAACTGAAGACTGAAAATAGGATTTTTCAAAGTCTCTGAGCAAGCCGAAGGCTCTTGTTAAAGACTCGTTGCTTCTGGTTGTTCTGGCAAGTGGATAGAATTCTTCAGTTCCAGCTGCTTGATACGATTATTGGGTGAAGACGGTGACGCTGCTGGAAAGTGCAGACAGGTTAGTATCATCGTCACCCAAAGTTCTGGTGTGCTGCAAGTCTCATAAATCTCAATCTTGCTGCATTCGTGAAACAACAGTTCTTTGTTGGCAATCATCATCATTCATCCTCATCCTCATCCTCATCATCATCATAACAATGTTCGGGCGTTCATCGCCCACATGCCCTGTGCTCTTAGGGAGTAAATGTATAAACCCCCAAAAAATAGGGAAAAGGAAAAGATGCGTGGTGCGGTAAGTGATTGGTGGGTTTTACAGTTCAGTTGATATAAAATAAAAAGTTTGCAGAGCTCAGCATCCCACTCCTGTGTGAGCGCCCTCGCATCAATGAAACGGTTTGTACAGTGACATTATCATTATCGGTCACACAGTCACACACACACACAGAGGGCGCATCGATCTTGAGTCTCACTTCACAGAGCAAAGAGCACACAACCTGCAACATCCGGAAAGCACTTCGACCAAATCTCCGGCACGAACAACATTTACCGATCACAAAAGCTTTCTCGTCCCCTGTCGGAACCTTTTGTTCAGAGAGGGGTGAGAAGGGAGGGAAGAAGAAAATCTACAAATGGGTGCAAAGAAGTCCCGTGGTTATTGACCAACATCACCAGGGGTGGTGTCTGCTTTATGTACACGAGAACCACTAACATCAAAACCATTGACTCCCAGTGAACCCCCGATTCCCTTTGTAATCTTTAGACCAGTGGATTACTGTTCTGTATTTACGTTTACATTTATTTGTATGTCGGTCTCTCGTGTGTTGATGAAAAGTGTGAAGAAAGGGTTGTAAACAGAGAAGCAAAATGAGATTACCAACTTTTCCCCTAACTCCTCCTCACCCTTAATCCACTACTATCTTCTTCTATCTCAGATATGATTTATTTGCTAGCGTCTTCCATGAGTTTTTATATTTACAAACACCCTCCATCCGCCGTCTTTGAGGCGCCAACTGCTGCGTGGACTGCTTCAAGCGTGTAACGTACTGTGGAGCCGTTAGTTCTTGTGTCGCCAAACCTTACCTCGCCTTTTCCTCTGTGGAAGAGCTTCTGAAATAATACAATTCACATGAAAACAGAAAAAACAATTAGAAATCTTGGGAGGTACCAACAGGTGTAGTGTTACGAACAATCTTCTTTCTGCAAGCAGCAGAACCTGAAAAAGTCCATATTTTAGGAAGGATGGCATCGAGTGCCTGGGGGAATGTCTAGATTGGGTGTTTCTGACACAATACATTCAGCTCTCAAGAATGGATGCATAGCTGGTCTGAGATGAAATCAGTGTTCAGAATAAGATTTGCATCTGCCGTTCAATGAGGCCAAGGAAAACCGCTGGGGCTTTACATCTATCGGAAGGCGATGTCGCTGACTTTTCAAGTGTACACTTCACGCGTGCTTACGGCCGCGATGGCAGGAGTTGTTGAAAAAAAAGTGTTAGGCGAGAGCTGTGAGGGCTGGAATGTTCCGAATGACATTCACCAGGTTCAATGCCTTTGGAAACTTCTTGGTGTCAAAGCCAGGAAGTTCTCCTATTTAGTGTCTGATCCAGTCTTCTTAGTATGACACTAATTTGGATTCTTTGCCGTGGCTTCCTCAAGTCTTGCACACTTCTTCTTTAAGGGAGTGTAACCGAAAGAGAGATTTTGTTTGTGATAGAGAAAGGGAGAGGGCGGGTGAAGAGTGAGAAAAAAGAGAAAGAAAAATCAATGACGATTTGCTTTCTATTCAAATTATTTCTGTACTGGCATCTTCACCTCCAGTTTCTCTACTGTCGAGTATGTCAATTAATGAAGTGTTTTCTAAGTTCATTCCTGACAGTACTTCTCTTCTTGCCTCTCTATCCGACATCCTGGCTGTGGTCTAGCTGCGCACCTGCCCGAATGCGAAGCTGTTTCTGCTTTCGCGGAGCCCGGAGGGCTGGAAGTCGTTCGTTTTGATGAGGGAGTAGCACCCGGTGAGGCCATGTTTGCTGGGATATATTCAGCTGCCACGCAGCTCGAAAGCAGCCAGCGCGCGCCGGCACGTGCGCGCCGGACCGGCAGTTCTTCAATCTGTCCTCCCTGTCTTTGATCATGCCAAGTAGCCCCATCATCACCATCATCATCCGTTGAGTAGCCAGGCAGCCACCGCTTAGAGTTTAGTCGCAGTGGCCGAGAATTGGCCTTGATCAGCGGATTCTCTTGCTGGAACAATCACTACACCTGGCTGTAAAAGTTTCAGTGTTTAAGGCGCAGAGAATACATGATCGATTCGAGAGATAAAAGTTTGACCAATGTCGTCTAACTTTCACAGACTCCAAGAATTCCAGATGAAAACAACGAGGCCTCTGCTTGGTCGGCAACGCTTTGTCTTACAAATGTTTCTGTGTGGTGTGGTGTAGAATTACTCTTGCATTACAATGCAACGTGCACATTACGTCAGGTGAGTGTCACTGTACGTCGTGCACATTACATGAATTCTTTACAAACCGTAAGCTGCGCGTTACTGGCCACCCAACTTCCATGCCTGGTAACTTCAATTGACTTACTAACACACTGGGATTTATTTCTGGATTGGTTGTCTTCGCGTGAGCAGATTAAACTTCGACTGTGCGCTGGGTTTAAATACACCTTAGTGTAGGTGAGCACACGAGACAAAGTTGACCTAAGAGTTTACACAGGCGTTTTGTTCAGCTAGGACACACCTTCCGGAGCTTCTGTGGTCATGCAATGGGCACTCTGTCCAGTTCCCTCTTGTCCTGCGTGGACTCCAAGCGCTGCCGGGAGGACCAGCTGGGACGCTACTTGTCACCCGCAGAGGTGCAGATGGTGCAGCAGACCTGGAGGGTGTTGAGCAAGGACCTGGCGGGGCTGGGGGTCGCCGTCTTCATCAAGTAAGACTCGATGAAGCATATAAAGAGAGACAGAAGAAAGACAGATCGGACGTGCCTTACGGCGAATCGGCGGACTGACGAACAAACCATTCTATAAGACAGTTTGTTAAGACATCAGAGGGTAATTTGCAGACTGGTGTCGCTTGCTTATTATTTTACCATCAGTTTACCAAAGCAACAAAGCTTAACGGTAGGAGATAGGTAGGAACACAAACTGACGTATGCCTTTTTCTTTTTTGAGAACTCACACTTCAAAAGCTTCTTAGCACAACACCTTCACAGGCGTTGTGTTAAACGGGATAAGACGAACCAGTCGTCTAAAAACAACGTAAAGATTTAGCCGTTTAGCTGACTAGTTGAGAGGTGGCCACCCAAATAATGTCTGTAGCAACGTGTCGTGCATGTGACCCCCGATCTCTCGAAGTTCGGTCGCGAGTAGGAACTGCGGCGGAGGGTGTTAGCAGGTCTAAGACGGAAGGCAGGAACCTTTCCACAAAAGCCTGAGGGCAGAGTAAGTCTCCCCTACCGTTGCCGACCGATGCCCACACATATGCTCCAGGGTAAATTAAGGACAGGAATAGGATGGAGGAAGGGGGATAATCGTTAGCATGCAAGCACTTGCAAGGGAAATAAACCAAGACGTTAGCTTTAGCCTGCCTTGGAGTAGTGTGTGTAACAAAATTACAAAGAGAATGCCTCTATCGAGAATGGTTTGCATCACTTTGAGAAAATTGTGATCAAATTATTGGCTGAGAAAAGTTTTTTAAAAGTGGGGGGAGGAGGGAAGAGAAAGAGTTTGGTGGCGTTCGCTGAGGGCAATACAGGCCGTGGTAGGGAAAAGGAAAGAGAGACATAAGAACATGTGCCCAAGGTCACTTTGACAGTATGAAGAGCGTGAGTGACAGTCCTGAAGTCAGCACTGTTTCCAGGATTGACTGGCGAGAGAACGATGGAGAGGATGGTTCTAGAGAGTCGGTGAGATGTTCAGCTAACTGGTTTATTTATATCAAAGTCGTTCCAACTAGCACCACTGGAGAAAAGAATGATGAAGGAAGGGATAGACATAAACCCAGGACGAATATCACTGTCTTCGTCCATGTTTGAGCTGTTATCATTTATGTAACTTTTTTATATAAATTCAGTGTGTGACCGTGAGCGGCCATGCGACGCCCTGCTGGAAAGAGGGATGTCGAAAACGGTACAAACAGTCATGATCTACGCTGTTGTTGTTTATGTTTGTAAGTTTCAACATCGTTAGGTCACTTAGGTCATAAAAGAGTGTGTGAGTCCAGTGGTTTTGAAAGAATACTAAACGTAAGTTGATGTTTCAAATCAGTCATCCAAACAGTCGTTCTGCCAATCCAAGCAGCCTGTAGTACCAGGAGTAAAATGGGAAATCAGGAACAAACTACTTGTCTCCGCAGTTCTTAAGCGATACTCAGACACATTGCTTATGTTACTTTACCTCAGGGAATCGTTGTCACTAATGTCCCAAAGGCAAAGCATCAGGAGAGGGATACAAGAGTCGTGCCCTTGATCTTCCCTGGGTCAGGGACTTAAACCCTCGCTTTGTGAATTTGGTGCCTGGGCGATTGTCGAATGAAACTTCAGTTATTTTCATCATGTGAAGTAGTTTTGTCAACTGTGAAACATAAAATATCCCGAATTAATCGCTTGACGTAAGCAATGATTAAAGAACTACCGGCAGTACAAACTGTTTTCTAATGTTTGGAAAGATGAGAGTACAAACTATTTTATAATGGTTGGAAAGAAAATCAGTGCGAAATATTATTTTCTAAAATAAAGCCTTCCATTCTCAAGACACACGACTACAAACATCATTGAGCACAAAAAAGACAGACTGGTGAGATTTTGTATACAAAGTCCAAGCTCTTCCACTGGTTTCAGAGCATAAAAATATCTATGTACAATCCTGATGTTTGCTGTTGACTTCCTTCTAGGCATGATATTCTCCCAGACCTTGTACTGAGATTTACCGAGGGAAAAAAACTGCACCAACTAGTCCTTTAAAAGGAGGGTGGTTGTGGGGACGGGGTAACATGCGTGATAGGCACTGAATCAATAATGTCAGGTTTGGAATTTTTTTTTTTTTTTTTTTCGCTCTTTCGTGACCCTCATGTGCGCATGCATGCGTGAGGGCTCGCGTGTATATGTGTGTGCGCGCTCGCGTGCTATTTTGGGGCGTCTAATGACACATGTTGTCGGCTCCAATAATGATTCTGATATCGATCTGCAGACATTTATTTTGAAAGACATGAGACCAACAAGCAGATCGATGTTTCTCTCAGTGAGCGACTATCACTAAAACACAGGCAATTTTTCTTCCGCAGTGTACACTTCTTTAGGCGTCCTGCTCACATTTCATTTGCTAACACTTTGAAACAAGGCAAACAGAAATTTACAATGCAAAGATCGCATCTCTGTGTGCAGGAATTTTGTGCTGATCAAAAGCAAATAGCTTCTCAAGAATCGAACGAATGATTTTCTGGCCCCATTTTCCTTTCGATGCACCATTTCCTGGAGACAGAATGACGTGTTTGAAGAAATTATCTCTTCCACTTATTATTCTAACTATTACTCTGTCATATGTCTGAATTCAACCGTGCTTGTGGAAAGATCACGCGGTAACTGTCAATCAATAAAAACAAAATTTGCCACTTGCCTGTGGCTTAGTTGACCTATGCTCTCCTAATATTAACAAAAATATCTGGTCTATTGGACTACACATTTTAATACAGATTATTTTTCTTTTTTGCTTAAATTCAGTAATTGTAGGGTAATGAGATAAGTACCTCTCTCACAAAAATGCTGGCACCAAGAAAAGTGTGGTCTCTAACACCTCATCCCCAATGACCTAAAAGGTTATGAGGCCAAGACTTTTAACCAGTGATTACAGTAAGTAGGTTGCTGGCGTCGGTTTACAAATGGTAGATCAATATCACCACCGAAATAGTTACTAACCCAGTTAACAGCAGTTTATTTTTCAAACGCAATTCTTCCTCAGATCGGAAATTCTGGTTGAGTCTGTAACGCTCTACAGAATGGTCAGGCAGAGAACCCGCGCTCTACGGACAGCGGTACGTACATCCGTCATTGTGTCACGTGATGTGTGTGCCTCGCGGGAGGGAGACTTGACAGCCCTGCACGGGGACTACAGACTTAATTTCGACAGGAGTTTCAGTCCGGACTAAACGAGTGAACTCTCTCTAAAATGACCAGAAATGTAATGCTTGACAGATAGACTGTTTTTTCCCCTTTTCATATGTGGAAAAGATTTGTCCATGCAAGATAAAGCATCTTGTAATATACATGCGAGGAATTGCGTGATGGACTAAGGTTCTTTTCGTTTTCTTGTCCGTTCTGCGAGCTTTAGTTGACAACTGTAAGACATCAAAGGAACGCCTTGTCAGACTGAAATTGAATGTGTCGACTTCGTCAATAAATCATGTTTAAAAAAATAATAACTGCATGGCCTGGCAGTTCGTTGGCCTCTGTTTCTCGACGATTTATGTTTATTTATTTGTACACGAAAAATGATAAAAGGAAACAAGGATACATTTATCATAAATAAATTTTGTAGACAAGATAACACAGCGGCATGTCAACATCCTTGTGAACTGTTAGTAATTATTTTCAGAGCAAATCTACATTTTTTTCAGTAGATAGTTGGAAGATCTGATAGATGGTACACAATTCCGTATACAACTTCGATATCAACACTATATACTTTTTAACAAAAACTCAGCCATTTTAATAGATTGGACGAAACAATGCTTATGCCAATGTAAATTTAAAAACATTGACTTAATGAAAATGTCCAACAACACCCAGTTACGACAGATGTTTAATCTATATTTTCATGAAAATAAACCTAAAATATTTTATAGCGGAGGGCAATTATGCTGTCTGACTTGGTGTGACAGAATATCCGTAACCCACTTATCTGGCATCGTATTCTTGTCGCGATGGCAGAAGCCCACAGAAAGGGGAGAAATCTGTCAGACAGAGTGTAAACTCCAGACAGACGGAGTTTGTGGTATTGTGTTACTGTCACACAACACAATCGTTTGCTCTCTGTCAGCCTTCATCCTGGGGTAAGGAAACCATAGAAGTCGTGCAGAGCAGGTTCATCAGACGTCTCAGCAGGAGGAGCTTCCTGGTTAGGTCGCTAATGACAGACATGACTTAGACTTCTCACAAAGTTACGGAAGTTTGTGTAAGGAAGGCCATCGACGGCGATAAGACAAACGCATGAATACATGGCCACGTGGGTGCGCGCTGGGTGATACTTTAGGTGTTGTAAAGGGAGGACAAAATAGTTGACATCAGCGATATCTTGAGGAAAACTAGCATCCAATAATTCCACCTAAATGTCTCTAGTTTTCACAAAATGGTTTTTCCAATGCATACAAGCTTAAGTCCAGAAACACAAGATTCAGTCAATGATTTGGTCAGGGTGGCTTGATTGTAATCGATATGTATCGTAACTTGGGAAGCAAAAGCAACCTTGACGTTCTTGTACAATCATCACCCTTGAAAAAAGTCTTTTTAGTTTTTGTGTCATGTAAAAACCAACTAGGAAAAGGTGCAAAGTATCCAAACTATATCCCACGCTTAGTAGTCATCCCACGTCCTCTCTGCTCTGGTCGTCTGATAATTGGTTGGTCGTTTCACATGTCTGTGTACACGTCTCTAAATTTCTGTTTATCGCTTTATTTTTTCCTTTGCAAAACAGTTAACTTAAAGCGCTTATGTTAATATTTTGATGACAGAATTTCCAGGGGGTTTTTCTTTCTTATACAAATGCTAAACGTTAGTGTATTAAAATCAGCTTTCTAATCATAGTTAATGTTCTTTTTTTAAACCATTTAAAATCTGTTAACATTGATAAACTGACACTTTTCTAATTCAGCGAGTCTTAAAGTTAAATTAATTAAAACGCCTAGAAACTATTTGCGCAACCAAAAAGGAAAAAAAAGGCCGAAACCTAGCCATCATTGATTTAGAGGAACGGGGAAGGGGGAAGAAAGAGAGCGAGAGAGGAAAGCAAGCCCTGCGGACAAGGGAATTAATTAGGCCACGCAAACCAAGCTTCTAGCGAGCACAGATTACTTTAGCCAGGAGCAAACAGTTCTGAGCGACAGAGTCGTTCCAACGGTCGACAGTGGCCACTTCCTCCTCCAGAGGGTTTCAGTCAGAATTTGAAGAGCATTCACAGCTGCAAGTCCTTGCGCAAGCGTGGTTATGTGTGACGCACGTCAGAGGGCGACTACACCATTTAAATACACGTGACCGCAGGGCCAAACAATGTCTTTGTTCCGGCGGATGTAATTCCGACCGGCTTGTCTCCACGTGTCAGATGAGTGCTACCCTCGCGCGACTGTCTTTCTGAACGGGTCTCGTTTTTATGAGACCATTATAATCATGGCAACGACTGACTATCATAAAACTGCCAGCGTAGTCGTCTGCGTACTGTTTAGAATTTACACGGTTCACCCAAGCGACCAGTAAGTACTACTGGATGACTGCATCTTCGTGTACGCACCTGGAATGTTTATCAACACTCAGGAAGTGGGACTGCGTGTGGTCGTGTCACTTACGTGCACCTTTTTCTCTCTATCTAGATAAATTATATAAGTGCAGCTGTTAATGTCTTATTAAAGATATAATATAACTTACTAACAACTGGCCATGTTAGAATGCACTCATCACGAACAAGTCAATCCACTCTCCTTTCCTGCTTTTCTTCTGTTTACCATCCATTGTTAATGGTAAGCGGTTTCTTTCAGGAAAGTTTTACTTTATGTGTGTCTTTGTGTAGGTGTGCCTGAGAGTGCGTATGAAGTTGTGTGTGTGCCAGCATAGAGCATAGAGCATACGCACCAGCACCAGCATAGAGAAAACGATAGCATGGGGTAGAGCGCGTTGCCCAAGAAAGTGATTTAAGAAATGTCTGCATGAACTATGATATAGGACGTAACCGTCATTTGATAGAAATTTAATAAAGTCGACATCACTCGTTTATGGCACATACCCATGACACTAGGACCGGCCGCTCACTGGTGTGGTCCGCGTATTGCGAAAGATGGATATATTTATCTGTTGCTACCACCTATCGTGTGAGAAAAGAGGGAGGGGGAAATGAGTTTGACATTACTCTACCACCCACAGCTGCTTCCAACGTCCACTCCATCGCTTATTGCAACACCATGGAAGGGTGGGGGCAGACGCAATGAAAATGTGTCAATCACAGATCTCTGTGTTTGCAACTGCTGTCGCTGCTAAAGGGATGCCGCAGGGTTCAGAACCAGAAACGTGAAAGAAGCAAGAGAAGAAACGCTTTGACAGTCTCCAGGCAAGCGCAAGATGAAAACGGTCATTTTCTGGGGGACCATTCGGCATGAGAAGAGGGCCTGAGACAAGTTCGATGAAGTACGCTTAAGAGATAATGGTGTCTGTCCGGGTTTCTCATGGGGGACGGTCAAGAACTAGGAAAACCCTTTTATACGGAGTACGACAGTTTTCAAGACAGTCTGTGTAATGTGGTCCTCATGAAATAGAGAAATGTGTGTCACTCACTCTCACTCTCACTCACTCACATACACACAGATGTAAGCAAAATGTTCTCTCGTGTGTGTGTGCTTGCGGGAACCTGTTTATATGCTATGCAAGGGAAAGGTTTATACGGCGGGTACAAAGTAAATTTCTGCATTTCATCGCGTCGCCTTCTATTCATGACTTGCTATGCCTCTAACTGCCTATTCTTGCCTTCCATTGCCTTGCAGTGCTTGCCATATTGTCCTTTACCATGTAAATGTTCTATCAAGAACGTTAAAAAAAAATCAGCTTTTCTTGAACGAAGTAGAATAAGCTGAAACAGAAAGAACTACCTGGTAGAAAATTACCGGAAAGCCACCATCATCTTCTGCGCGATCTGATCATTTATGGCGATGTGTTTTGTCCAAGACGGAAGTTTTATGATGTATATAATTCCCACAACTATGCAAGAAAAACATCAGTTCAGGCGTTCACAACTGATTGCAGCAGAATCTTCCGTTTGGTTCTGTTATTGACGATTGTTATGAATGGCAGACATCGGAAAAAAGTAGTAGCTCCTGCAGCTAATAATGCGGTCTTCTTCCAGCTAGGAACGTAAGAACGAGATTATAGTTCCCGCATCCTGTCTGCGGATTGCTTACCCTTTGAAGCCGACGACGTGATCGAGACGTACACTAGGGATCGGTCAGCTAAAGCACGCATATACAAGCATGCATACGCACTCGCCCCTTTCATAGTGTGGTGTGTACAACCTAAAATGACCACAAAACAAATGTGATGACAGACTGCTGAGAGTCTGACAAAAAAAAAAATCACTGACTTTTAGGGTCAGATGTGGGATGAGCAATTAAGTTGTGATTTGCATTTTTGGATAGTCATAATAACATCTGGTGGAAAATGGAGATAACAATCCATTACAACTTTTACAAAGATCACTAAATATTGTCATTGTCATTGTCATTCTGGAAATGTGCCTAGCTCTATAATTTTCTGCACCGATAGACCGATTGAAATTCTGTTCGTACAAAATTAAAGTAATAACGCATGGCAAAAGAAGTCTTTGAGAGCGGTTTCTGCTTTCTAAGCCCCATCCCCTGCTTAAGATCTGACTGGAGCTGTAAGACCAAATCAAAGGAAATTTAAATGGATGCCCAAGGTAAAACTGACAGCCTTCCGTGGTCAAGCATCAGTCCAGGTTGTCGGAAACCGTACGTCGTCCTTCACAGACTGACAAAAGAAATATTATCGCAGAAAGAATCAATCAAACTATTACAAGCAGAAGCTTTCAGGTGCATGGGCGGTTTATTTTGTTCAGAGGGTCAGACCTATGAAGTAATTAGAAAATCAAGTGAAAAAAAACTTAGGTTGGATCTGTCTGTCTGTCTGTCTGTCTAGGTGTCTGTCTGTCTGTCTTTGATAGAACTGATACCCGGATGTGCTCGTTAAATCGTGACTTGTGGACTTCCCATTTCCTCAGCTTCAAGTCTTTGCGAAACCCATCGCCTCCACAACTGTTTTTATGGTTGTGGTAACCGTGTTGGCGACGGATGTCCGATATCTGACCTGAGAGCGTTTCGCTGGCTTATGCAGATAGTGTCCTTCACTCACGTGGCAAAAGGAAATCGTAAGAATATAACGGGGATGTGCAAAGGGAGAGTGCATGCAGCTCTTGCATTAATGACCTTGTATAGCAAATGAAACCAAAATTATCTTTTTTTTAAAGGTGTAAAACAGAACACTCACCCAGCTGGTATCGAAAGTCTTTCCTCTGATAAGAAGAATGGTCTCACGAAGCTTGATCGGGTTACATTATACTGGTAGGTTTGGTTGATCGTCTCTTTCATTTGGAC
The DNA here is from genome assembly GCF_003073045.1 of Pomacea canaliculata. Taxonomy (NCBI): domain Eukaryota; kingdom Metazoa; phylum Mollusca; class Gastropoda; order Architaenioglossa; family Ampullariidae; genus Pomacea; species Pomacea canaliculata. Next base: position 5,203,901 of record NC_037597.1, on the reverse strand, counting down.
AGCAAAGTGATAATTGCATGTCGATTGAATAGAGTGGACGTAAGGACAAAATAAAATAAAACAAAACAAAATAAAATAAAGAAAGTAGAAGGCCTACAAATAGATCGGTGTTTGGAAGCAAACACACTGAATCCATTTCTCCATTCACTCTCTAATAGTCGCGATGTTAGTTAAACTGGGCCATATATGTATATGTTGCTATGTACCACAGTCGGTTTAGAGAGAGAGGGGAGATAACCACTTAGATGCGATCTCTTCTGCAACATTTTAAACTTTCATAACTCAGCACTGTTACATAAATACGCATCAGCTCTGTTACAGCACTAGTTTCAAACTTGTTTTGAAAATACCTGTACTAACTAGATGAATAACTTACTGACAGAAGCACACGGAATCGTCATTCAACAATCACACCGCACTCCTCCCTTGACCAGCGAGATAAAGCACGTTTCACCATTTCTCTCCTTCTCCGCATAAAATTCTCGTCAAAGACAGTTGAAGCTAGCATGTCAACGATTCTTCTGTGTAAAATGTAGAATTCAAAGAAATATCATCAATATTCAGACAGTCACTGTACTTGTGGCGACGAACCCCTAACGATGAAAGACGCAGACGACATTCAAATGTTGATCAAGGGGCAGACAAAAGCCACGAGAGTGATGTCCCTTGTCTCTCCTCTTGTCGGCTGCTACCGGAAGCCACAAACAGCGTTAACGATGTGCATCGAATGTTTATTAGAAAGTCTTGAGAGACTGAACTTGTCGCTCTCAGCTCTGACTAGGTGATTGCTGCCTTCAGATACCAGCGTCTAGACGGAGCACCTGTTAACCTTTTGCATTCGTGACTTCATGTAGAAACGTGTTCGGTGATCCAGTCAGGGCACGAACCCGAGACATTTACGTTGAACGCTCGAGTGCGATGGGAGGACGAATGGCTGGTTAATTCTCCAGTCAATTTAAATATCACATATCTCCTCGGCAAAACGAATGTCAATGAGAGGTTATGACTTTTTCGACAGGAGTGTCCAGTTTTACATCCTGTACACGTATATATATATATTCTTTCTATCTCTCTCTTTCGCTCGCTCGCACGCACGCACGCACGCACGCACGCACACAAACACACTCGTAGAGAGAGAGTCTATCGAACGCTTTGGCATGGCGGGTGAGCAAAAGAACAAACGAATTCCTTTTTTCTAGTTATTTTATCGGCACAGCGCATCACTTTTTCCACAATGCTGATGAAACCTTATAACGGTCGAAAGAGCACTTAAAGTGTTCTCGAGCGTGTGCTAGGCAGGCCTCTCTGTTAATGGATTTTAATGTTTAGATTATTCGGATAGAATTATTTGACACTGCCATGTCAGTCCAACAATAAAACATACAGAGCTGCACGCACACTGATCTTGTTTTAATCGGATTTTTTTGTGTTCATGGGAAGGACTGTTCTGAGGCTATTCTCTTGGAACACTGCTGCATGCAGATTAAATCCGTTTTATTATATTTGTTAAATCTAGTCGGAAAATTATATCTTTGCATTTCTTTCTTTTCTTCCTTCTTTCATTCCTTTCTTTCTTTAATGCTCTTATTTTATAGCCGTCAGAGCGTTCTAATAGTTCTGTTTATTCTTGACATGGCGATGAGGCTCTATTTTCCATGTACGTGCGATTCAGTCTAAAAAATAGATTAGGCCAGATCACGTAATCACAATCGTATCTGGAACTACTTTTCGTGGTAACGTCACGCTTTGGTGCGCGGTTCAGGCGCCGGAGGTCAAAGGGTCACGAACTTTATTCGCGCAGGCCAGCATTTCCGGTTAAATTTAAGAGATGAGTAAATCATTTTTGACAAATGTGTTTTAAGCATAATATTCTTCCATTTCTTGATGACCATCTTAAAAAGGTTTGTCCTCGTGAATCTGTAACTGAAGTACTTTGAGCGCGGCTTGTGCTAGAGAAAATGCGCCTATTAAATTAAATTAATTGCAATGTCTGACGACAATTAGAAATCTTATGTGCGCACCTAACCGATTTTAATTATTTGTAAAAGTTTGGGTGAATTTTGGTTGAATGAGTACGGTGTCAAAGCTTGATATTCTTCTGGTTGCCATTCTTTCGGGGTAAGGGTTGTCTGGTGGTGCGGAAAGAAGGGATTGATTCTCGCGTGTTCAGTACATCTCTCGGTGATTTCCAGCATTTACCCACCCACACTGTTTGTCGTTCACCTGTTTTGAATTACTAATATCGTTGAACGTTAGACGAAGTCAGGAAAGCATGAAGGTCACAGGAAACTAATGGTCGTGGGGATAACTTCCGGGACATTCGAGCTTTGGTAAACTTCTAAGTCCAGACGACTTGACACAGGTTTTGCTATTTCGATTTCGCTACCTGGATGCTCAAAATACCAGGGCTTTCATTGCGTGCCACAGATGTTTCTCTGCCGCTATTTACGCTCAATGGTTCTAATTAAACTCGATCTCCACCTGCTCCTGTCCCTGCAGAGCCATCTTGCTGACACGTAGAACGATCACCTTACACAAAGCCGGGTGTGCGAGCAGGGTGGCCTGACAGCTCACTAAAGCCAGATGAAATCAGTCATGGACTGAATGTTTGGTGAAGCAGGGAAACTGTTTACAGTACAGCTCAGTGGACAAGTATTCTGCTCACTATTCTTGAGTTGCAGCATCACACAATAAAGTAGCTGTTCAGATAACAGAGAGAGAGAGAAAAGAGAGAGAAGGAGGAAGCAAGATGACACTGTTTGTTGGCTACTTGCAGGCTCCACCATGGCAAAAAGTTTTGTTTCTGGTGTCGGTGTACTGTGACAAAACATGTTTTAACATCTTGGCATAGTAAAAAGACATCGTCAGTTAAACCGTGGTGTGTGTGTGGTTTTTTTTAATCGTCATCTCATGACACTCAGCAAAGAGTTAGGATCCATGGAAATCAGAAAACCATTAATTCGCATGCGTCGAGGAAAGTGCAGAATAAAAACACTCTTGATATTATTACTCAAGGGAAGCAATCTTTACGCTGTGCATCTTATGCTTCCGACGGGTGGTGAGGTGCTGGGGCAAAAACATCTTTTTCGATCGAACATTTTGGAAATGTTTTTTCGCCTTGATTACCAGAGAGGGAAGTTCTGACATTTGGTCTTGTTTCTTTATGCCAAAGCCGAGCAGAGCATCAGGTTTTCAAATGTCCTGCTATTATTTAACTACAAGAAGAACTACTCTCCAATGGACGAAATAGTAATTATTTTGTAATAATTCTAGCGGATGTAATTTTTTTCTTTAATGACTAGGTAAAGCTAAGAGCAAGATACTATTTTAGTCGCCCACACTTTTGGTTCTCGAGATACAACCCCTAGAACATCTCAGTCCAGAAAGAGATAAAGACCGCCTGACATCAGGATTGTGTATGAAGATCTTACTCTGTGAATGAAGCCAGTGAAGGTGCAGGACCAAATGCTCATTAGGGGTATATGTAGACAGTAATTTCACGAATCCTCTTTCTGCTTATGATCATGTTTGTATGGAGGGGTGAATCACCCAGGTATTGCGAAATAACCTATTGTACTGAAATAGTATTTTTATTCCGGCATTAGAAAACGGTGAAATCTGCTGGACCTTTATTGCCGCAAATGAACACCGCAGCATCTGCAGTCCTATACTAGGGCATGCTTGGATCACGAGATTAAAATATTAGCACACGCCCGCACAAACATGCACGAATACAGCAACACGCACACACAAAAACGATTTTCGCAGGCGCACGCAGTTGAAAAACACGGAGCCGACGTAATATAAAGCCATTATTTGGATGCGTGCGCTACTTTGACCCTCTCGGGTATTATGGGTCACGTGATGACAGAGGTCGAGACGAGGAAGAGAGCAGGGCTATGCTTAGAGCGAAATGTGAACGGCTTGTGAACTCATTTTTGGTTTTTCGAATAGGCATTCTGCAAGCAACTCAATGAGAGGCAAAAAAAAATATATATATAATATAAAAAGGCTTCTACCTACTAGGTCCGTTCTATTACTGGACTTGTGTGGAAAGGAGCGGCAGCCTGGATTACAGTTTTTCTAATAAATTGGAAGAAGCTTCTAGCTACACATCTTTCCTCTCACATGGAATTGTATGGTTGTTATGTTTGTCCGTGTACGTTTATCTGTGTGTCTTTTTTCTGTAGAGCACCACGAGCCATAGGACTGGGATATGGCGCTGTTGTTGTTGTTGTTGTTGTTGTTGTTGTTGTTGTTGTTGTTGTTGTTGTTGTTGTTGTTGTTGTTTGACACCTATCCGTTGGGGGGTTTCTCGAGGTATTCCGGTTTCCTCCCACCCCACTCTCGCTTCATAGTACGAAATCGCCTTAAGGTGGAGGGAGGCACTTTCCAGTCAAAGCAAGCAAGTAACCAACCAGCTTTGACATGCAAACTGCGGCCAAGCAAACCTCTGAACACAATCAGCAGTAAAATAAAATAAAGAGAAATTATTTTTAAGGGCGGTTCAGAAGCTACGTGGCAAGGCATAAACAGTCGATAAAAACAGAGAGAGAAGCTAGAGGGGGAGGTATAAATTTAGCTCAAAATGGAGCGGATGTTTAGCCAAGGCTTAGCACTTGTGTAGGACAGTTCATGTAGAGCACTCTGGAGAGAAAAAAACGTACGCAACTTTTTTTATTTCAAGAAGAATGTTCTGACAAGGGAAACGATGATAGATGAGCGTTTGTGGAGTTCTGCGAACGTGTGTATTTTGCATATATGTATATAGTACTAAACATATTGATTTATATTGGTAGTACATGTACATGAAGGTACAGATTAGCAAACATACTAATTTTTATTACAGGTATTTTATGTTTCATTGTCTGTCGGTCCTTTCTTGCACGTGTGGCCTTGCCTTTTCTCGTGAAGCAATGCGATGTGACAAGGTTAATGACGGAAAAACACAAGGACCTCGGTGACATTTTCCTGACATTCCTAAAAGACCGGCCATTTCGCCCTCAGCTCCATCTCTCTTAAAATGTAAAAAAAAAAAAGGATCCTAACCAAAAAAATGTAGGACATTTTGTGACTACGGTTCAAGCCAGTCAACGGCTGACAAAATCTTCTGGCACTGCTTGCTGCTGATCGGGTAAGAAAAGTTGGTAGTTATGGGTGATGGGTGGGTGGAGGGGCGGGGAGGAAGTCTAAAAAGTGAGAGCAAAGGTCGTTACCAAGACAGCTGGGAGGACAGGCGTCCTGACGCTCCCGTGCTGACCTCCACCAAAATGATGCTGACGCTCGCCAGATAATGGCTGAACATCGCAGACCCTATCGCTGACGATCGATTCCCTCTGAGGATACCTCTTGAAGTCTTTGCTGTAACTTCAAAAGCAGGTGATTTAAACCTCAAAATATCCCATTTCAAAAAGCAACCTCTGAGTCTTCTGCTTTCTGCATTTCTGTTATCACCAAATACGAAAGCCAAGACTTCTGGCAGCAAGAAACGGAGGAGAAATTCTTCCGGTCCGCTGCCTCCATCCTCTTATCTGATCAGGTCTGACAAAAGCCTGGCCGAGGCTCTGGCTAGTGAAACTTGCTACACGGACCTTCTTCAGACCATCACACAAGCCTTCCTTTGTTCATCTGGGCTGGGTTTCATGTGAAGTCTTTAGTCACACTTTACATTAAGACCAAGTTTTTCTTAACTTTCAGCGTTTACTGGTGTACATGTAAAATCTTGAAACTGAACTGACAAATTAATTGTTCATACCAATATTACCGAGGGCGACATGCAGCTGAGACCGAAAACTTAAGACACTCTCAAGACCCTACCCTGCCCACATGGTACCCGAGGACTGAGCTCTACTCATCACCAGCCATACTTGCATAAAAAGGCTTCTGGTTAAAATAAACCAAATATAAATTAGTTATTTTATTTGACTTCATTTGTTCTTGATATTTTATGGCATAGACACTAGCACCAGACTTAATCAATCATCCTAAAGCTGGGTCAAGGGTCATCCTGTATGTACAAACATTGTTGTGGATGAAAAGACAGATTTTTAAGGTTACATGGAGAATGTTAAACGTATTTATTTTCTTTGAGATGAATCATTTCATATTTGCTCAGCTTGCTGGAGTGTTTCTCGGACGTATGCAAACAGAGAAGAATAAACAAGAGAATACACGTACGCATGAATAAAAACGAATAGACGATATGTGCAGTAAAAGTTTCTAAAATTATAAAATATCCTATCTTGAAAATCTGCTCTAAAAGACATGATGGGATACATCCTTATCGAAAGAATGTCTAAATAAACCCTTCTAAAATTGTTTTTTAAATAAACAAATAGAAGAAGGGAAGGGCACTCCCTGCCAGCTAGGATTTCACACTCAGTGTTTGGGAAAATGAAGATGGCAGGTTCTTTAGTTAAAATCTCGGGGGAAGGGAGTTTTCCATTTCTGTGTCGCATCAGAAACACTTTAAATCGATGAGAGGTTGAAAGCGCTGACAACTCAATCAGTTGTGGTCAGAAAAAAAATCATGTTTGTAAATTCTATTCTTTTGGCGAGAACTTTGTCCCATCGAGCTCCAACTAAAATTTCTGGTGCAAAATTTTGTTAACAATCTTATTTTTTAAACAATAGGAAATCGTGTTCTCGAAGCCCTTTTCACTCTTATTTATTATGCCCTGGGGCTGCTTTGAAGAGAGGCTGAAGTATTGACAGAGCTGTCGTGGTACTCTTGTCAAGTAACGCGCGTGAACTTGAATTGCTCCTCCTGAGAGCTGACGTCAGTATCGAGGTTACCAAGACCGTTAATGACAACACAACACACACACACGCACGCACACACACACACACACATCAGAATGAGGGAATAGGAAATATTAGCACTCACACCAAAGAGGGATAGGTATGTTAAATAACACAATAATACATCCATTTATCACCATTAATTATTATTAATGTAAAAGACGTAGATAGGTGGGTTCAGACAGAGAGCTTTTACTTTCAAATGTCGTAAAAACAGATACTGCACTTAACCAAGGCAAATATTATACCTTATAATCTTAAAAATTGTTTACATCTTCCCAATACACACCATCATCAGTCTTGGCATGGTAATGATAGCTTGTTGCCTCTTCCACAGTTTCTTTGAGACTGAGCCGGACTTGAAGATGATGTTCCCGAAGATCGTGCGGCTGAACGAGGTGTCGCAGCTGGAGTGGTACGTGGACCGCGACATGCTGCAGCGCCACGCCGTGACGGTGATGGAGGGCCTGGGCGCCGCCGTGGAGAGTCTGGAGGACTCGCAGTTCCTCAACAGCGTCCTCATGGCGCTGGGACAAACGCATGCCAAGCGGAACATGAAGCCCACGATGCTTAAGGTACAGCCATGTTGGCCAGAAATCTGATGGTATGATGTGATTGGATAAAGGTCTGGGTTCGTCCAAAGTCTGTTAGTATTTGCCTGAAGTTTTCTGGTATGAAAGAAGTCACCAGAACTCTGCTCGTATGATCAGTCGTTTAATATTGCAGATATGATAGGATTCGTTGGAAGTCTTCTGTATGATAGAATTTCCAGAAATCTGCTTGCTTATTAGTATTTGCCGAAAGTCTTTGGATGTTGTAGAATTTGCCGACAGTCTCTTGGCATAGTAAGAGTTGCCAGATATCTATTGCTATACTACGATTTTTCTGAAGTCTGTTGGTACATCTGGACGCAGAGTTAAATGAAGGAATGGACAGCCATACTGAGAGGACAGGCTTGACACTCTATTCCAGGCTAATAACTTTGCAAACATTCCGTGCTAATAACTTAATAAACATTCAGGCTATTAACTTGCGAGGAGAAAGTAATTGAGACAGCTCTTGATGCGTCTAGCTGATTGTTGACAGATTTATTGATTAAAAACAAGGATTCCCTGGCAGTGATGGCGCTAGACTGAGACGAAGCTTAAACGTCTGTCGAAAAAACATGAACCATACATTCTTTAGAAAAAAATAGCAAGAAAAGCTTCAGAATCATTGCAAGTATAGCAATATAGAATCAATGGTAAATGTTGGAGTAGAACATCATATCTATACCAGTATTGAAAAGAATATAAATGTAAAAGTTTATATATTAATATACACATGTAATAAAAAGTACAGATTCGCAGAAGGATATTAATATTTATTTATTAAATTAAAGAATAAGAGACATGACACCTTATTTCATTCATAATGATGACATTATCACAGTCACATACTATTATGTAATCCCGGCTGTCAGCACAGTATTAACAGTATTCAAATGTATTCTCTGTGACAGAGGCTGTGGCCTTCTCTAGACGTCGGCCTGAAGACGATGCTTGGGGAGCGCTACACACCGGAAGTGACCGAAGCCTGGAGGAAGTTGTACAACTACATTTGCTTGCAGATGCGCAGAGGCATGGAGAACCCTGACCTTCCGGTCAACATCAGCGACGAATGCCTGGCTTCGTGATGACCTCACTGTACTCGCACTGGGTTCCAGAATGGTCGCGCTCTTAAAGTAACGGAAATAATTTTCATTGGCCGCTTCTGTCTGAATGGGAAACATTGTTGTCTGCTGTTTGACTGTGTGTGTGTGTGATTGCTTGTCTATTATTCGGCAAGGGACGAATTAAACAGCCGAAATTCTGATGCTGCAGTCGTCACGATTCAATCTGTTCGTCGTGTGACTACCAGTCTGAAGTACTCCTGCACTACCCCGCAATGTTTCACTCAGCATTGTACTCGGTTATTTGCTTCCATTGTCTGCAGTTACCATAGAGTGCACACAGCAGACGTAGCAGCACCAATGGTGGGGACACTGTCTAGTGTTAGTAGCTAGGGGCCTTCTTAACTGGACAAATGTCTGCGAGTATTTAACCAAGTTGGGCAAAGATGTAGGTAAAAGCCATAGGAAACTAATGGTCAGAGAACAGGTTCCGGACATTGGACTGGTCTAGAAACTGAACTAATGCTTGCTAGTACATTTACCAATACAAAAGCACTTTGGGGTATTAGGAGGTCGTGTGCTTCGGCACTTTGCCCTGTTAAGAACGGCTTTTGGGGAAACGACAGGCAGTTCTGTTGTAACGATGTAGTGGGAGTCTGTCAAAGTAAGTAATTTTTTTTTCAAGAGGGGAAATTGACGTGTGAAACAAATGGTTGCCGGATCGACCCCTGTCTTAGTTTAATTTAACCATTTATTTGAGAATGGGGTGTAAATGAAGATACTAAGGGTTAGGTTACGGAATGCCCTAGAGTGAGTACTGTGTTCATCCAAAGGAGCGCGAAAATAGGAGTATTGTCAGGACTTCGAAGTTTCCATCGCCGAATCAGGAAGTTGTATTACCGGACTGCTTGCAGACGCTTTTTTTCCAGTTAACTACTAATATGAGGCTGGTGTATACAAAACTTCCGGTTTAGTCACATTCATTGTTTAAATTCTCCGAGAACTTCACAAGAAGCTAAGCTTTGGTCTCGGCAGACAGACAGCAGTCCACCATACATGACCGTGGTCGAACGAGAAGCACTCTTGAGCTGAGGACTCTGAATCGAGCCTTGTTAAATGTGTACAATGTTTTGACAATAATTATAAGAATGTATCAATGTATTTATAGGTAAAAACTTTTGATAACTTTGATGGTGCACGTACATATTTCTTATTGTGTAAATTGTTGAGTGTAACTCCCATGCTTGTTTAATTATTGTAATAAGTAAGGAATGAGGGTAGAAAAGTTTTGAACACCGGAAGAAAAATATATATTTAAAAGTTACGCACAGGTTACAGGTTTCAAACAGGAGAGAACTTGAACTGCTTTCATACGACTCCTTGAGGAGTATACTCAATGTGTTTTCACTGGTCCGAGCGTCCCACGTGTCGGGCATTGAAACTACGAAGTCTGCCCGGCCACTACGTTTGTTGCGGCTTCAACCATCAACCATCACTTGTTTCCCTGGACAATCTAGAGCTGGAGACTTTGCTTGTGGTAACCTTGTTCATTGGTCTATTGAATTTTAAAGGGATCTCGCTGTCTCGTGTTGGCTCCCGAATTATATCTACAATGGGAGTTGCTCACCATCCATAACCTTATTTACCGACTGTCAGCTGTGTAGTTGTCCTAGTTGTCCTCGCACTTCATTGTATTGAAGTCTTCTGCCTGCTGGCTCTCTACAACTATGAAGTGTGGTGTTAGAGGCTGTGCCATGTGTTCTACACCTTCGACTCTATTAGTAACCAAGGGAAGTCACAGACAGAAGTACTGTGAGTATATCTCTAACTCATTTGTTGACTTACACTCAGTCCAGGACCTGGCCCACGCATGTTCTGTATTACCTGACCAAAGACTCAAAGAAGATGTCACAAGAACTGTTTAGGAGTGACTTAATTAATGACAGGTGGTACTTTGATGCATTGGATGGTTATTAGCGGAACAGGTCTGATTGGATTCAGCTTGGTATGTGGTTTAAGGATTTTGGGTTGCTTGTGGGTAATAAATTCATTAGATTATCAGTAACCTCTGTTTTACCCTGTGAGTATAAACCACGTCAGATTTATATTTATGTTAAATGTTTATCACCCACCTATTCCACACCTGGCTGTGATCATTTTGTTGGTTCATCTACGGCATTGGCTCATAGCTAAAAGTTGTTATTTGTTGTCTCGTGAAAACCCTTTGATCAGGCCGCCAATACAAGGACCTGGGCAGCCAAAGTCAATTGTTGTTTTATTTGTTGAAAGAGTGCGCATTTGTCTCGAGTGGTTCAGTTTAGGGGAACTTTTGTCCACGACGATGATAGATGTTAAGGTAAATGAAACAAGATGGATGGTGTAGTTCTTGCATAAGTTACCGCTCACCTCTGTCTCTGTGCGCTAATGTATGTATCGCACATTTCGATATACTTGCTGCTGACGCAAAGGCTGCTTTTAGTTCTAGCCCGGGATGCATGCTGCACATTAGCATGCTTAATTTGCAATTTTTTTGTTACCTCATTCCCATGTAAATGAAGGCACAAACAGATGAATTCACTCATCTTTACAAACCGCCTTAACTTTCACGGCCTACATCTACATATCTCATGTCCTCGTCATCTTCACAGCCGTACTAAAGCATCAGCTGAAACTAGATCCGAAAAAAGCTCTAGAAGTCACATGAGATATCGAAAACCAAATGATGTTTTTATCTAGATAGGACTGCATTTTAAAAGTGTTCTGTCATGATCAACCTTATCATATTTATTTATCTTTATCTTGTAACTAGCTCTTGTTTTGTTTTTTTTTTTTATGTGAAGACATTTACCAAATATAATTTCCTACTGGGATTAATGTTGGTCATTGTCATTGTCATTGTCATCGTCAATCCCTTCAGCTGTTCTTATACCTTTCATCTTTGCTTATTTGCCTAATGGATGTCTTCTTTTCTTGCTAACCACTTCAGCTGCTCTTACACTTTGAATGGTTCATCTTTGAGCTCATTTTCCTAATATTTGCATCCTCATCCCTTCCAGTCTTCCTCCCTGGAAAGACCGCACAAGATGTGTGACTGGCTGCTCAGTTCTATGCCCAGCCATGTGTCGTGCACCGAGGACTAAGATGCTAATGAACGAGAGGTCGATGAGGCGGTGGAGGAAGGAAGGATGATGACGAGGTGCTGCCGAGGGTGAGGTCACGCAACTATGTCGCGTGTAGTGTCCTGTAACAAGAGCTTCCTTTGCTCCGATTATTCCACAACTTTAAGGCTCTTTGCATCATTCACCTGACAGCACAAGAAGATCAAAGCCCACGTTTATTAACTGACACTTATCTGTATGTTGGAATGCAAGATTAGTTCTTTGAAAATGCAGGGATCTTCTTGTCCGGATGAACAGGGACTAAGCATGAGCTATTTGACAGTAACAGGGCATAAAGAAAAAGAAATGCTTGATCAAAATTCAGTTTTCTTAACAACGACCTTTAGAAACGGAAAGGGACGGTGGTTGAGATTCATTTCTGTGGATGTGACCCATGGAAAGGTTGTAGTGTGATCAAAGTGTGCTTCTGGAGAAAACAACACATCCTGTGGGAATGAAAGATGTACTGCAAAACAAAAAATAGTTTTCTTCACCCATTTTCATTGGCCTTTCTGTCCGTTCTGTTTAGTATCACCTCCCACCGCCACAAAAAGTGCTAAGGTCTCACAATGGCTTTGGCCACCAACGTGACTACCGGAGAAACGTCTTGCCGAAGAAATTGCTGACCATGAAATATCATATATCTCACAACATGCGTTTACTTGTATACCACTGATATATTCAATTACATATCTGTATGAGCTTGCAAGAGAGAGAGTGTGGTCATCACGAGATCCGGTCGGCTGGAAGTATTTTTTCAGGAGAGATAGCAGAATTGTGAAAGAAACAGAGCTGGGAGAGGAGACAGACAAATGTCCTATGCTATTTTTCTTTAATGACACGACGCATAATCTAATTCGTAGATTTTTTTTTCTTTTTTCTCGACTTGTTTTTTTTTAAGAACCACTGCTATAAAGAGATTGTCAGTTCACAGGAACTGTGAGTTCGGCAAGGTGATTCGTAGAATTACAGACAGAACGAAAGAAAGAAAAACTAGTAAATAGACAAATGCATCCAAGAAAGAAAAAAGAGAAACGAAGGACCGAAAAATGAAATAAATAATAAAAAATGAATGAACTAACAAACAAAAAGTTAGCAGGGAGATGGAGTGAAGGCTGTGATAATAGCAGAAGGATGATGCTACCGGAAGCGTCAATTATTCTAGCTATTTACCCAACTCCCAGCACAACTCTTAATGATGCTACACTAATACGGGTACTTATTGATAATTATGGTGTCATTTTGAAAATGTCCAACAGAGTTGGTCCTGGTTCCACTAATTACTTTCAATACTTTTTAGCTCTTAATTGCCGGACCTCGAGTTACAAGGATTTTCTCTCGTAAATTGAGTGAGAGTGAGCACCTCTCAATGCTTAACAATGTCATCATTTATTTTTTCTTAAAGATATTTCTGGAGCTGAAAATCACTTGAAAAACTAGACCAAGGCGATGGTCTTAAGAGAAAGTTCTCTGGGACAGTCTGCTGACATTATCCGAATTTCCTGTCAATCCCGACAGCACTAGCGGCATGGCCAGGGGGGAATAACCTCAGGTCAGCACTGACCATCGCGAAATGTCGAGCATCTGAGCGATGAAGATATCGGAGCTACCAGAGAGGTGGTAATAGGGAGGGGTAGGGAGGGGCGGGGGAAGAAGTAATCTCCAAAGAGACGCAACTATTATGAACATCCTACGTCATCACATATTATCTCCCCTTTCAGCCGGTGGTTGACGTCCCTTAGCATCTCCATTAACCTGCGCTCTCTGCACACAATGGAGCAAGTCGATTACACCTACAGAAGAGTCTGTCGAAGCAAACTTCCGGCGCTTCTGCGCCTGTCTGAGCTGATGATAATCAACAGTCTCTCGGTGTCTGAGGTCAGTTGGTCGAAGGTCTGCCCGCTGGGGTCTAGGGTCTGTCTTCTTGCGATGAGGAAGTTACTCATATCGGGTGGCAGTTTGTCATCTTCGATGTTATATCTTTGACATGTCCTTGCTGGCATGTGCTAGCTGGTCTTGCACGTCAGCTGTTTATAGATTTCCTTAATGTTGAGGACCTACCCAAGGGCTTCCCCCTCCCCTTTAATGATTGGGTTTGCTTCATGAAACGAGACATTAATTTTCAAAATGTGATGGCCCACTTCCCTTACGATCCCAAAGTACATGCTTCAAGCATATAATACTTTTTTGCGCCTACAGCTGTGATGCCATCTAATGAACTCGCCTAAATGAAGCTATTTTGTGGCTTAATCACTGAATTCTGATGTAGCCTCGACCACAGAAACATTTCTATGCGCGGCATTTGCCTCATACTGCGGACATTTCTGTGAATAACTATATTCGAAAGTTTATATATTGAAAAACGAAAGAAAAATTTCAATTTCTTAAAAGCTTATAATTATTAGCTTATGATGAACTAAAAGCAGTCAGATTTACAGAAAGCAGTTTACACTCCTTGACCACCTCAAAGTCCAATTGCCAGTTATCATTACTTTAAGTCAGCGTTCTTCATAATTTCATATTGAGCATGAAGTTGTTTCTCTCCATTCTAAACACAACCACCGAAACAAGGCTCGTGCATACACATGCACTGAGTCGATCGCCCATCTGATGTGACTGTAAAGAGATGTTCCCATGAAATGTTTCTTCACTATGATACTGTGAACAGTATAGGTGATGATTTGTTGATACTTTCATTTCCTAGACACACTCTGGGCTGGCTACCTCGCCGTTAACTAACCTTAGTGGCTAACTCGGTATTAAAAAAAAGTCTCCCCCTTCCCTCACTTCCACTCGCCCCACTCTCTTCTCACTTTAATCGTCTGCATCTGTAAATTTATTATCATCAAGCAATAATGGCGCCTTGTTCCGGAGTTTCTATCGCAGTTTTTAAACGTGTAATTATATCAATTTTTTCTAGAAATAATAACATCTAAACTGGCAAAAATCTGCGATATCCCCTCAGCAAGTCGATCACTGCAATACCGGGTACGCACAGAGGAAAACGGGAGGTACTGCGAGGTGTAAGAAGTTGACAAAGGGAGAAAACGCTTGGCAGCATCCACACACTCTTTGTTGTGTCCCTTGGATCATAATAAATTTATCTTTTTCCCTTCGCCTTTATTGCTTCATAGTGCATCATCGATTAATTGTAAATAACTTTTGGATTAATTAGAGATTTAAGTGAATTTTGTGTTTTCTCTTTATTTTTGATTTTATTTACTGTATTTATAGCTAGGGGAATTCTCCAGAAATCATACCTGTGCAAACGACTAATAGTCTTCGCCATAACATCGCGATAATATTCCCCGAACTCCATTGCTCCAAAACATCGCAGTTTGGTACAACTCATGCCATAGTTTGTCGGTATGGGGTAAGAGTATACGGGTATGGCAAGTATGTCTTTCAAGAACAGATCGGACTGGGTGTAAAACACGATGGAAGGAATAGAAAGGGTGTGTAAACGAGACATGCTGCCGACTTCGATTCCTTGAATGTTAGCATGAACCTCGCGGACTTAACAGCCAAAGACGAAGCCACAGAAAAAGGTCAGCCTGTCCAGCCCCAAGAGGCTTCTGATCCCTGAACTCTATTAACTTTTTTTTAAATTTCAACACTAGGCACACATCTCTATTTTTGGCTTTTTTCACTTTAACGACAAAAAGCCAAAAAAATCAACGGTTGTGTCCAACTTTCTCTTAACTTTGTTCATCCCTCCATTACCAGCCGCTCCCTTTTCCCTCGCATGGGACCTATTCCTTTTCTACCCCCAAAAAAAGGTGTCCGTGTGCAAAATCCGAATAAGAATGTGTCATCATCATTCACCTTTTGATGCCAACTGACGATCGTCGGTCGTCTGCAAAAAGAGGAATGACTGCATAAACGCAGCTACTCAGACTTTCAGGTTTCAATGGTGGTGAGTACTGAATGGAGAGACCAGTCTATTTCTAAGTTTCTCAGCTTATTCTTCCTTTCGTAGGACTCCACAAGCCCTACTTTCAACAGTCAAGTGGGGTAATCTGATCTGGTTTGGTCATGTGACCAGACACAACATTCGAAAACTGTCCTCTAAGGCACCTTGGAGGGAGGCTGAAGAAGCGGTGACCAGAGGAAGAACTGAGGAGTGGACTGGTAGTCACGTGCAGGACCTGCTTACTCTCACCAAAGACAGGGCTGAATGGTGGACTCTGTCAGCTGCCCCTGCTCTCCCCACCCACCCAACGACTGGAACCAGTCAATGGACGAATGACTAACTGATGTCAGCAGCGAACCAGAAAGCTGGAAGCGATGAGCGGCGCCCAAAATAATTTCTTTTTATCATTGTTTTAGTGTGCATAAGAAGGTTAATAAAACATAATTATTAAATACTTGTGTTGTTTCAAGTGTCACACTCTCGCTCTCAATATGACTTTAACATGTTTTAATTAACAGCTCACCTTTTAATGTCTCCCATTAGCCAAGAGCATTGTAAATGATGGTGACAACGCGTTTATACTGTGTTTTTATGTGTCTTAATGTATGTTTGTGAATAAAGTTAATTATTTTGTTTGTTGAATATAAACATTTTCCTCATATTTATTTCCGATATTTATAGTTTGTTGGTGTTTTATATCTAGATGGAAAGAAATTGCAGAGTTGCACATGACAGTCAAAGTGACATGGTGGTCAAGGTTTAGAGTGTCAAACATTGCCCTATAGTCGCCATTATGCACAGTGACCAACGAATGTTTTATCAGCACTTAAAGAAGGTCACTGTCACCTCCGTTATCTGCTGCCTCTCCTCGTGCTGAGTCCCAGAGATGGACACTAATGAGATGGAAACACAAACATGCAGGCACCCAGACCTCGTGCATGTGAATGGCGCCCAGACTCACTTGGCAACAGAAAGGACCCAGTCATCAGGTCGGGTTTGAAGAGTGTCTTCGAGTGTCTTCGCTGTCTTGGAGGCGTCCGAAGAGTGACTGGTCAGCGAAGGAGTTGTCTGGCACCCGAGCAAATGAATCCGATTGTCGCTCTTGTGGAATGAAGAGAGGCAATCGGAACACCGCTAGTCGAGTATTGGAGGACAATTTCCAGCCAAACCTGAAATGATGAGCATGTGGTAATGTGTTCGCTGGTAGACCAGTGACAACACTTTCTCGTTGCCATGACGATGACTTCCAGGTGTGGCATGTGTGTGCATGTTTGTAAAAATTATGGCAATGATATTAATAATATTAATACAATGTAAATACTGCTTAAACCAGTAAATGATCAAAACAAATAATTTTTATTTTTATAAATTGGATAAGTTTTCTCTGTACACGTTTTGTGGAATAGAATGTGTTGTCAATTTGAATTACGTTATAATTTTTAAAATAATTTTTGGGATTAGTCCCTTTTCAGCCTTGAAATAATTGCAGACAGCAATATAGTAAAATTTATCTTCAATATCAATAAGTTTTACATTTAATACATTGTCTTTGGGCTCTTGGTGTATCGCAAAACCGCTTACCCTGAACTGGAAGGTTGTTCTAAACTTAAAGTAAATAACACAATCCTTTGGTATAATAAATTAGTAGATTGTTTCGTAAGAGAAAGATAAAGTATACATTTTATAACTCATATATGTATATATATATATCCCTATAATGTTGTCAAATAAATTCTTGAGTATATCTGTCACATAAACTTATTCTGACCTTATTTGTAAACCAGTTGGGAGAAACGCCAATTCCCCCGCCGATACCAGATCCATGACAGACCTAAGCTATTCAATAAATCTCTAATTACAGTAACACAATCCGAGTGGACTCCATTATTCAATTTGGGGACTAGTCGGCTTCCAACAGGTTTCTGTACACGAGAGCACATCAGTGGCGGAAGCTGACGACGGTCGATGCACGCACGTGACCTCGCGGGTCTCACAAGCTCCTCTGCCATCAGAAACCCTAAGTGGTCTGTCCGGAAAGTATTTCTGTCTCAGTAGTGACCTACTCATTGGCGGCTCCATACTGTCTGTTCTATTTATTTCATCCACTCTTTGGTATTTCCTGCACGTCTGATTATGTCTCACTGCATCGCATTTCGTCGCGATGACTCATTGGTCCGAAAACGCACGTGCACCCTGTCGTCAATCACTCACAAGTGCACGAATTTTTTTTTCTTTGAAAATACCTTTGGTTTTGAAACGAATGTTAACATTACAGCGGTCCACTGTGTGAAGCCGATGGACCTAAACAAATTCCAGCTGAATACAGACCAAAACCTCTTCCAATGGAAAACAAAATGTTAGACATGTATAAATAGGTCTTAGCTCAAACAGGGAGGTAACAAGGCTGATACCATGATACTATCGCAGGTATTTGAGACTCAATGTCTAAAAGAAAACTCCTCCGAATCTCATGGATGGAACACACAAGACAAACGACTTCTTAGGGAGCGCAGACGCCATCCTCATGGGACACGAGAAAACAAACCTTCTTGTAACAGTCATAAAATGAATGATGAAAAGAGAGTTCTACAGCTGTTCCCCCAACGTCCAATTAGATAAAAACAAATTATAACAATGTCCTTCACCGTCATGTAATTTCAGAATGGAAATGGGTTTAAAAAATTTTAGAAACCGCTCAGCAATATGTCCTCCCTCTGTAATTTACTGACCTTCTCAATACTAGAAGGGCAGTAAATGTCACTCACTTAAGATATCAATTTTTTTCGAACATTCAAATTGCTCATTTTTCTCATGTCCTTGTTTCGGAGATTTGCTCATCGGCAAATGGCGCAGGAGTGAGCCAAAAATCTTATCTTTAACTTCATTCCTCTGAGTTTTTTCTTCTTTTGATTCTTCTGTCTTTTCCACCCGTTCATTGGAAGAATGTCATTCTTCAGGCCCATTCGCCAGAAGCAATGTGGTTGCAGAAGCGAGGAGAAGGCTCACAAAACTCAAGAGCTCTTTCAGGTTTGTTCATCAGAAGAGATACAATTGCAGAAACTAAACGAAAGGTACAAGACGCAAATAAAATATTCTTCGGGCTTGTTCACCAGAAGAGATACAGTGATGAATGAGAAAAATGGTGACACAGCAGACCAGATTAAAACAAACAGAAACTAGACGAAGACACAAGCTTAAGCAATCCTTCGGACTTGTTTGCCAGAAAAGACTCAGTGGGGAATGAGAAAGCTGGAAACAGACCATGCTAGAACAAACAGAAGAAAACCAAATCAGAAAGAAAAGCGGGCTTGGAAGCTTTTTTTTTTCTTCTTCTTCCTCTACAGATTTTTTTGTTTACTTTTTTCGTCTCATTCAAAATAACAAAACTTCCTTCGTCATTTGCATGTCATATCCGTTTTAGTTCCACTTTGCCTTGTCCAACCACTCCCTTGTCACCTGCTGTTTCCTCCTCCCTTCCTGTCTCTACAGCCCTCACTACATCCCTTCCTCCGATCCCCTCACCCCCAGCTGTTCCTTTGTCTCTGTCCACACAGGCAGCATCTATTGACCAAACAGTTTCATACCGTCACTGTCAATACCTCTCACCGCTCGTTTGAACCCAAAAGGAAACTTCTGGAAATTTTCGTTTTTCTTTCTTTTATTTTCCTTCTTATTCCAGTTCAAAGACCGCGGTCGGAATGATGTGTCGAATGAAACCACGAGCGGCAGTCGATGGAGATTCCTCGATGCAGATGACTGACAGTGCAGGGTGCCTGTCACTCGGTCGTCGCTGCTGAAGAGGAATTGACGAACAGAAGCTGAGGGTAAGAGCATCACCGGTCCTTAACGACCTGCTGTCGGCGAGAGAAGAAAGGATTTATTTGGACTCACAGTGCCAATGATGTTCAAGAATAAGTTCAGAAGAAAGCTTTTCATTTAGATATTTTCTTTTTATCTTTACAACCCTGCTTGTCGTATAAAAAGTTATGCCCCTATTGCTGATTCTACACCACAGTTCAGGCCCCTGAGAAACGTACAGCGTTTTATGGAAGAGAGACTCAATGAGTTCTTCTCTTCTTTCTGCCAAACAGGAACACATTTTACTGCTCTACTTTCCTCTATTTTCCCCCAGTTATTGTGTCTGAAGACTAGGGCTGCGCTTAGATGCAAACTAGCCCTATAACCCACACCTGTCAGTCTGTAACCATGACGACACTAACAAATCCGCAGCGAGGAGTAGAATCTTTCGGTTTCCCAAATACATTTTACGAACAACATTCCGCGTGGTCCTGCTTCTCTTCTCCAAGACCACCAAGAAGGTTTTTCCCCGACTCCACCCTCCCTTGCGATAACAATTAAATAAGGGGAGACAACGCAGCAGGCGTGCAGGCGCCAGCTGTGGAAACAAGTTGTCTGCCCACTAAGACGAGTCCAGGGGTCAGGTGCACGACACGCGCTTACATTGTTGATGCTGCATTAACTGCCCCTCCTTGCGAACTACCCAACCATGACCTACGCGAGGTGTCGTTTACCTGGTCCCAGACGCTCCGTAGAAATTTCGCGAAACTAATGAGCCCATCGTTTCCTGGAAGGAAGGAAGAAATTGCAAGGAAATCCACTAGCGTATCTGTGGTCTGTCTGCGGAGTCGATTTACATCTGTTCTTCTCAGCAGCTCTGGGGAAGTGGGAGGAACACGAGTAAGTCCGCAAATTTGATTGTGCGTACGTGGCAGTAATGAGATCGCACCAACTGATCGTCCGTGGGACGCATGCGTGTATCAAGGCTCGGCAGACCCTGGCTCTGTGCCACGACTACACCACCAGGGTTCTAGAGGACGTCTGTTTGTCTGTCTGCTGTTTTTTTTCTTCAAGAATCCATAAAACCCTTTTATGTGCGGATGGTCGTTGAGAAAGCGACAGACATGAAGGACTGCAAGTGTACACAATCTGAAACTAATGACAGCCCCACAGGATCTTAAAAACATTCACGATCCTATCACGTGCGACATTCATCAAGTTTTACATTCCATTGATTCGCTTTTTATGTTTGATTATTTTTAATACTATAAAATCTTTTGCGATAAGAAATCAATGTT
The DNA here is from genome assembly GCF_003073045.1 of Pomacea canaliculata. Taxonomy (NCBI): domain Eukaryota; kingdom Metazoa; phylum Mollusca; class Gastropoda; order Architaenioglossa; family Ampullariidae; genus Pomacea; species Pomacea canaliculata. The sequence goes on along the minus strand of NC_037597.1, from coordinate 5,183,282 downwards.
TAAAATTATTCACATTATTTCCGGAATGGTGGGTTTCTTTGGTGCGTTTTTAGTGTGTCTATGTTCAATTTTAGACAGAAACATATTCTGATTTTTGAAACTACCTCACACACACTTACAAATTATCGCTCACCTTTTCTACGAATTTTAGTATCCACAAAATCAGTTTTATGCGAAATGGAAAGAGAAGAGGGGACTTATTTATTAATTAAAAAATTTATTTGAAATGCACAAAAAGAAAAAAATAATTTTCACATCCGGTCTCCGGATTTTATACGTGTAACTTAAAATACAAAAGTGTGACGGGAACTGATGATAAGATTTTTAATATCCCCTGACATTTTTATAAAACAACGTAAAACAAGGATCAACTATAAGTATAGTATTTGTGTTTAATGTGAAGTTGGCGACTTCCCACATGCTATAGAAGGCTCTCCTACACCTTCCCTCTCTAACTACACTCTACAGAAACACAAACAGCTCCCTTCACAGCAGATAAGGAAAGAGTGCAAAATAATTTCAGGAAGATAACTCTGAAACAGGTAAGTATTCAGAAGCTTCGATGTATTTCTTCAATTGTAAAGGACAGAGATAGAAAAGAAAGAACAGCGAGAGACTGAGAGATTATCAGGACAGAAGGGAGCAAACAAGCAATGAAGGGGAGATAACCTTAGGTGGAGCTGTATTACGGCAAAGCTCCTGCTTGTAAATAGGAATCATATACAGAGAGGACAAAAACCAGCTTTCCCAGGCTATGAACCCAGAACAGCAAGCTCTCGTTGTATTTGATGGCAAGGGTTTAGCTGTTGCACCATGGGAAAAAGGGGAGAGAAGGAATGGAAATATTTGTTTTTGTTTGAAAAGAGATTCAAGGAATGACGAAAGTCGCATTCCAGCAATAACTGTGCAGCGTTCTGCTTGGCAAAGTCTCAGTAAACTTTGGGGCACATGTACGCAAAGAAAGTGAACAGAACATCCGGGACACTTGCCGCCTAGCCTCCCCTGACTGATGAAATTTGTTGCTTCCTCGAGAATTCGAATCGTCAGGTGGTGACTGTCGTGGCCCTCAACCACTGCAGGTCCATTAAATTGATTCTTCATTTCTTTTCTTTTCTTTTTTTTTTTTTTTTTTTTTTTTTTTTAAGAAACACACACTTTTACTAACAGCTCTTTTTTCGGAAGGAAACTCCTAAACAGAGGTTTAAAGCTTGTCGTGTGCGTGACAAAGTGTGGAATAATATACCCCAGCTCGAGATACCGGCAGGGATGGGGAGTAGCTGTAGCCTAGCTACAGCTACTGTAGCCGGCTACAAATTTTGTAGCTTGTAGCTTAGCCGGCTACAAATTAAAAAAAAGTAGCTTGTAGCCGTAGCTACATTTTAGAAAGTAGCTGTAGCTTGGCTACATGTTGGCTACTTTCACGACTGTAGCACTCTAGTAGTGTACAAAGTATAATGTCTTTGGGTTGTAGATTTGCATCTATATTCCAGAATGTTCAGCACGGCAGCAATGTAAAAGATAGAATGTCTTTGTGCGAGGGCGGAAATGATGTTCAACAATGTAGCAATGTTCAAAGTAAAAATGTCTTGTCTTTGCGCGAGGGAGGAAATGATGTTCAACAATGTAGCGATGTTAAAAATGTCTTTATTGCGACGAAATAGAATGTCTGTGCTAGAATGTTCGAGGGGAGGGAGAATAAATAGCAGGGCTGACAGTGGTGGAGATATAAAAAATCAGACATGGTACCCCCCGACTCAGTGTGAATGTGGCAATTAAATATTTAGAAAATATTTAGAAAAATGTTCATTTTATCAAAAGTAATGTTTATACCATATTCTCAAATGCATCACTTTGTAGCTTATGCATTTCTAAAAAAAAAATTGCAAAATTTTACTGCTGTAGCACAAGCCAATCTTGAGAAAATATGTTCTTATAGTTTAGGACTGGATGTCAAAACGACAAACAGAGAAATTCAAGCTTAAAGATTTAAAATAAATATATCTTGTATCAGATCATTTTTGAAAAATATATTTCAGTGTTTATATGCTACATTTGACATCCTACTATATAATTAAAGTCTATTCTAGTATGCCAGGACTATACTTTTCACCCTATCAGCTTTTGGAAACAATTAGTTTGTGTTCCTTTCTTTGTTTTCAGTGTCAGTGTTAGAAAAAAATGCCTTATGATCTGCTTGCCTAAATTAGATTAAGCAGTGTTTTACTTAAATTCCATGCAGACTCATTTATTTCAATGGTCTGTTGTTCATTTGTCACAGTATTGATAAGAGGTTGACATTTTTCATCACCACATAACCTAACTTATTGAAAATTCCACCAGGTACCTGATACTTAAGCATCTGTTTAGTTTTCATTTCTAAGTAATAGGGAACAAATAGTTATAGAAAACAAATGTTTATCGGAAAACTTATATAATTTCTTTTGTCACTAAAACAGGATGAGGAAAAATATCCAGAAATGTTTAATATAATCGTAAAATACGTGTACTTATTGTGTGAAAAAGGCCGGGGGAGGAAGGGGGCAAGGAATGAATGAAAGCATTTATGGATTCACTAAATAAAATTGTCGGTATATCGCAGTTCTCCGTTTCATTATTATAATAAAAACTTTGTAAAGCAAGTAATAGTGTTTTGTGTGTATGTTTGATGTTTGTGTATGTTGCTACAGCCAGCTGGCTACAGCTAACTTGTTATAACATCACGCTTTTAAAAGTAGCCAAAAGAAGCTGGCTACATTTTAAAAGTAGCCCAAAGTAGCTGGCTACTTTTTGGAAAATTGTAGCTGTAGTGTAGCCGGCTACATTTTGAAAAAAAGTAGCTGTAGCCTAGCCGGCTACAAATTAAAAGTAGCTTGCCCATCCCTGGATACCGGGCACAGTCGTAACCGCTGCTCTCATCTTTCAATGTCATCGCTGTATGTGTCATCCTGAGGTAGCAATAAGGCTAGCAGTCAGCCAAGATTTCTTGGTGAAATCAAGACTCCATAGTTTGTCATCACTGTAATCATTGTTGCTGCGATAGCAGTGGTAGTATTTCTTATTCTCTACAAATGAAATGTCTGCTCTAAATTACAGATGATGATGGCACTATGTGATGACTGTTTGCTTTGCTGCACGCGATGACATTTGTACCGCTCTTCACACAAAGGGTAGGAAATTGTATCAAAAACTAAATAAATATTTACTGACGGAAGTTCTGCCTCAGTCTTATTGGAATGTCTGCTGTAGTCATTCACTGGGCTCGCTGGTTTTACAAGCAGAATGTCTCCGGGCTGCATTTAGTAATGGTTTATTTGAAAAACATCTTGTGGGCGTGTTCCCTAAAGAAAAAAGTCCTTTGGGCTTAATGCCATTCAGTCTGTGTCCATAAACTCATTCAGGGTTTAGAGCTCATGCTCTTGTCATCAGAGCTTTGCTGAACAAAGACTTCAGACAAACGTTCTCAGGTATAGACTGCTCGTCCGTTTGTTCTCAGTAGCAGACAGAAATACTGAACAAAGATCATTCAACCATTCTGCCCCTTCGACGGTCCATGCCACATGATAAAAATAAATTTTTAAACTCAAGAGGTATTCTGCTTGCTGCTATCAAATATTCAAGAAGAATCTGTTGAAAAAAATTTTTTTTTTAATTACTACAAAACATGCCGGGTAGACTACCCGAACCAAACAGATGAATAGAAGAACAGAAAACGGGCCACTTGTGAGTATTACAGAATATGTTGTAATCTACTCGTAGGAAAAGAACCGAATGAACTCGCCACAACAAAGTAGGCTGTCTCCTCCACTGACCCCAAAAGGTCAGACACCATCAGATCACGTGACCTATTCCCTCCGTTTTTCCGCCCATCCCATCCATTACCAAACAGGATTTCCTTCAGAGCGCGATTCTTCTTGGAGAAAGTTTCCAGGCAGAAATGTTATCAGCTGTGAATCGAGAAGACATAATTTTACTCGGTGTGATTTATAATAAGAGAACATTAATTTTCATCATCCTGTGACAAGTTAACATCTAAAAATAGCAGCTGTGGACATGGAACAGATGACTCGTCAGGCTCCAAAGTTAAGACCCGTGGGCGTTTCATAGTTTTGTCTTTGTGTAAACAGCTTCTTTGAATCACTTTCGAGCCATTTGAAGCTGAAACTTTTTGTCTTGCGAGATTTCAACATCTTCTCCTGCTTTTGTTTGCGCATCAAAGGATTTACTCAGACAAATCGCATTTGTTGCCGGGTCTCCGGGTACACAGTTGGTTCTCTCCTCATCAGCTCGTCGCTGACGGAGCATCCAAAAGCAGAAAAGGTGTAAAGAGATGATAATGAGATGGCGTAGGAAGATTTAAAGAGGGGAACAAGAAACTGGGGGGAAGGGGAAAAGGAGAGAAAGAAAGATGGAAAGCGTGGAAGAAAAAAAAAAGGAAAGACACAAAGCCAGAAATAAACAAAAAACGAAAGTTAGCAAATAAATCACCAAGAACTTTATATCAACTTTATATCTTTATACTGTCTGAACAGTATTATGTCACTTTCTACGTAGTATCTACATCAAGATCACGGACATACAAAGGCGGCACTCAGTCTCCAACACGCGCGCACGTGCACGAACACATGGCAGGCGCGGAATGTCGCCGTCCGTCAGCTTTATGCTCTGTAAACACCCTGAGCCTGCTGCCCACGTATCCTCAGAAAGTCTTATTTATGTCATATGAAGAGCTCGACGATTTTAAACAATCGATATTCGATTTTTTCCCTCCCATCCCTGTTCTCGCTCCTCGCCTTTTGTCTCATCGTCTTTAGTTGTCAGTCGAGACATCAACGACATGTTCAAGTGCCTGTCTGGGTTAGGGTTAGGACCAACACCGTAATCAGCTTCTGTAGATGATGATGATGAGGAGGAGGAGGAGGAGGAGGAGGACGGCGGCGGTGGCGGCAGTGGTGGTGGTGGTTACGTCTAAAGCGCTTTACCCAACTACCATAGGCAGAATCAAACATAAAACTATAAATCAAACATAAATAATTACAAGATATCATTCCACGGCTATAAATAAAAACAAAAAAAATAATTCATCCCTCTCTCTTTCCTGCAATAAAATATCAAGCTCTACATCACAACACTCAGACACAAACCTGCCGACTGTTCTACAGAGCGAAAAACCAGAATCGTAATTCAGCAATATTTCACTGTCTTCACAAACTGAAAGGTTTATGACTTTATAGTTTATATCTACAGCTCACTACTTCATCCTCAAGAAAAGATATAATCTACTCAGAAGGATCTTAACCGGAGATCAGCTCGCTGGGTAACATCGCCATCATCTAGAGAGGAAAGACCACACCTCGGACGGGAGGTATACTAGGTACAGAAAAACCTTCATACCACACAGTTGCTTGTGGTAACAATGTCCTGCTATGTTTACTAGACATCGATGTCTTGTAGATAACTGAATTTTGTCCGAGCTCTCTATACATTTTTTCTTCTTTTTAACATAATAAAAGAAAGTTAAAAGGAACCTCGGTCCAATATTCTTTTGAGAGTTTGCCGAGTCGACACCTGCCTGTAATTGCAGGCTCCTGTCAAGATCAAGACAAACACGATTTCATTTTTTAAAGGTCAGCTTTACATTTATTTGGGTGACTGGAATTATCTTAATTGTTCGCCCCAACCTGCTAAACAAACTGAATCCTTTACATGTCTCGAATAACTCCATCATCTGAACATGGCTGCCGTAACCGTTTCCAGGTGCTTGACACCTTTGACTCCCAGTCGAGGGAATTCAAAAGCAACAGCAAATAAAGAACATTCCGAAGAATTAGGAGAAGCAAACAAGAGGAGCCGAAAGTGTCTTGAGCTTGAATTTATTTTGTAGAATAGCTTTTATTTTTATTTCCCCTTACATCCCTGGAAGTGGTGGAAAACAAATATCTGACATAGTACACAGTGACCGGGATCTGTCACAATGAGCATGTATCGTGTATCATGAGCATTCTCTGTATAAGTGTGCAATAAAGCGAATTTCGATCATAGGACAGAAATAATTTTCGGAAATTCTATACTGTTTTGATATTACAATGGATCAGACATGGTTTATAACATTATTAAAATTTTTTTAATCAATACAGATGATAATATAATTATAACCCGGACCTTACTCATTTGAAGGTACATTACCAGCCCAGAGCATTTCATGGTGTGGGGCCTTATAAACCAGAGGTAAAGTTAACCCCAGGGGTGGTAGCTATGTTTATAAACACGGCTCCAGAAAAATGCTGAGGAACACTTGTTATTTGGCCATCGAAGGAAGCTAAATATTTTCACAATGTGCGATAAGTCTGGCAGCGGCTCTGCACTCAGAGAAATATACAGAAAGCAACAAAAAAGAGGTCGACAGTTTGTTCGAAGGAAACACGAAACACGTGTGATTCATGGGCTTTAGTTCCTTGACGGAGAGAAGATGGGAGGAGAGCTGAGCTGAGAGGCGACTTTTTTTTTTTTTTGCCCTGATCTGGGTGAACAGCCAAACACGCTTTGCCATCTTGACAACCCTTCAGTCATTCTGATCAAAATAAAAACCTACATTCCAACTTTGACCTTAACCCTCACCTATCACTAAACCTAACCCACGCCCCAAAGCTTCTAGTGAGTGAAACATGTACACAAACTCTCTGGAACAAACAAGTGTTTGTATATATATATAGAGCAAAGAAAAAAAGCTCCATCAAATAAAGAACCTACAACATTTTTAATTGAAATGCGTTACCCGCAATGCAACAGCTGCTTCGACAAAAGAAGTCAGAGTTAAGTTATTTGGAGTACTGCCCATTGCACCATCAAAGGATAAATAAAAGATGATGTTGGCATGCCCGGCAAACCTCCTTCCAAAAACAAAAAGTCGCTGCATGAAGAGGTATGGACAATTCGCCCTCATACAGCAGCTATACCGGGTATTTACGACTAATTACAGCTAAATTACCGTGTACCTATGATGAGTTGGCAACTTGTTCCACCAAGTACCCGTATTTTGCACAAAGTTGTGGCTTTCCTCAAGAAGCTTCAATTTATTTTTATTTTTAAAGAATACAGATCTTTACCATTACCCAGCAACTTATAGCATTGCGTGTATTGTTTTTCTTTAGTTTATGGTTCCTTAAAAAAAAATATAAATGAGGATTTGCGTGGGAGGAACTTCACTGCGTGTTGTGGCTGATGAATGATCGTGTTATCTACCCACGCACGCGCTTTCTCGCAGAGAGTCGACATGGTCGGGGATGGAGGCAGAGAAAAGTGTGTGTGAGAGAGAGAGAGAGAAAGAGTGTGTGTGCAAGGGTGATCGTGTCCTACCTGTGCTCACAAACTGCTAGATATCACAGGATGTACGATTCCCTGACAACAGACAAAACAAGACGCTGACCTTCCTGTGTCTTTTGCTTCTAAGACAACAATTCTCGATGATCATTGGCTGGTCCATAGATTGGTTGATTCCTCCCCACACACACTTCGTCTTTCCACTCCATCCTCTTCTTTGCCGCTGTCATTTCCCCCCCCTCCCTCTTAAAAAAAAAACCGTTTGTTCGTTTAATCGCAGCCGTTCTCTGTTTCTCCGCATATCTTCCCATCTTCCATCCCAAATGACCAATCAGATGGAGAGAGCGATACCGTCAAACTTGCAATTCTGTTTTCTCAACTCTCATCAAACAGCGATAATGTGGAGCGGTGTCTTTGTCAATGTTTACAAAGTGTGTTTGTGTTTACGTATCCGATATTGAGAACACAGATGCCTACAAAGTCAGGGCTGAGATTGTCCTCTGGTTGGCACTCTGTTGTGTGCGTGCTTCGCTCCTGTCTTGAGGAGTTCAGCAATCTACCTTCAAGCCTTGTCACGGACGGGTGGCAGGCAGGGCGGGTGAATGAGTCAGCACGTGCTGAACGAGTGAGGATGGAAGCGATTAGCCCCTGTAGAAGATTCTAGAAGGCGATGGATGGATACATACAGTATGATCAACAGTCACCGGCCAGCGCTTCACCTTTCATCGAGACCAGGAGACCAGGAGATGCCAAGATACTAGGGCGGCAAATGGAGGCTGTGTTTTCCAATCATTTTTATATCCCGGATTCGTACAATACATTCGGAATTGTATACTATTTTTAAGTAATTCCCTTTTAAATTCCTTTTATAAATTGTTAGTAGGCACAACTGAGCCTAGGAAGATGTGCAAATCGTGAAGGCTTCCAATTGACACAGACGACACAGCTGTGGACAGAGCTGGGAGAGGTTTGTGTTGTCATTTTAAACAATGTCCTGCACAATCATTTCGACAAAGTTTGTCGAAGCAGTTAAAACGCTTTTCCCCTCATCAAAGCCATAACTTGTCTGCTACAGTGTGGTGGTTGCCATAGAAGTCGGCAGGTCACGAAGTCCCAGACTGTGCTGGTTCTATAAACATTTTGATAAAAGAAAACTTTTAATGCAAATAAACTACAGCGATGTCTACTGCAGATTATGAGAAAACTGGAAGAGAAAAGAAAGAAAACAAAACAAAGTGCTCACAAAGCACGGTACGAATTCCCTTTGTTTACAGTTTCGCAATGCAACGTGTTTCGTTAAAAAAAATTAGGCTAGAATGGTATGAGAGATCAGTCCAAGTGCAATATACAACTGCCAGAAAAGCTCTTTCCTGGAAAAGGAAAAAGGAAAAAGGAAAGTGCGATCTAATAGCGAGAGGAAACAGATGATTAGAAATGATTATGTTTGTGTTCAGAATGAAGACAACGAATCAATGAAATGTATGTGTGTGCGCGCGTGTGTGTGTGTGAGAGAGAGAAAGCGGGAGGTATGATTGCGTGCGTGCATTTGTAGTTGTGTACATAGGTGCCTGGAAGTGAGTGCACCTGCTATTCTATTGCAGTTTATAGTTAAAATAATGAATTCACTGGGCACTTGTCCTTGTGTATTGCTGTCTCTGTGTGTTTTCTTGTTTTGCTTCACACACACACACACGCGCGCACACACACTAAAAGGAAGCTTGCATATGACTAAATGCCCCTTCACATGCCAGATATTTGCATGCTGAAGAACTCAGTATATAACCACGATTATTTTTCGTCTGTGTGAGTGTAGATGCTCGACGGGGGTTGAAATTACTCAGCCTAGAGCAGAAGTTTATCTTAAAACTCCTGCAGGATATACCGCCTGTTATTCTTACCGGTGGCAAAATGCATTTTAAGTTTTTTCCAGAATTTCATTTCGCGTTTTTTAACCACATCAGTAAAACGTCTTCTTAATTTATTTTTCATCATAACTGAAGGTAGATGACTAGTTAGCAGAATTACATTTTTTAATCATTTACATATCTGAGGAAACGGTTGCCAGTAAAGTGGCGCCATTGAAACCACTCCACCTTGCGGATTATCTCCCCTCGTAAGGGTCTGGGGCGGCCTAGCAAGGAGCGTTTGATGTTATCACACTTTCAAACAGCTACTTGATTCTCAACAACCGACAACCTGCATTAACTGTTGAATTGCCTGTACCTCTAGATGTGCTGCACCCTCAACATGCTCCCTCACTTTTACAACAACGTCTCCGCCTGTTAGAATTATCGCCCCCTTGTTGCATAAACATTTAGACAGGCCTTTAGACCGCTCTCAGTGCTGTATGGGCGCCAGCAAAGCAGAGATTACAACGAAAAAAAGATTAGAGTGCAGTAAAATTATATTTTGTTTTGCTGTGCATTTTAGTTGAAAGCCTAGGACAAGGGATTGTAATAATAAAAACAGATCATGTCGATAACCGATTGGAAAGGAGGAGTCAGAGTATCATGATATCTTGTGTGTAATTTTATGTTAGGAAAGCACAAGAGATTTTATTTTTAATATGTCGAAAGACTTTCATCTCTGCAGCAGATTTATCAAAATTCCCAGGCGTTTAAGTTTTGTTTTCACATTTTTATCACTTTTCCAGTTTTCATAAAGATATAAAATGATAATTTGGGGGCTGTCGTAAAAGGGAGGCAGAAAACCTTTAGGGATATCGGAAGTTTTGTTTGATATGAGCTATCGCTGCTACGACAGCTTACGTAACCACGTGATCTGCAGAAATTAAAAACTTTTTATACTTCAAAGAGCAAAAGTATGTAGCCGAGCGCTGTAATCTTGCAGTTTACATGCGCCAACACAACAACATAAAAAATAGTGAGAAGTCTAGAGATGGTCCGTCTGAACTGAGAGGAGAACCTGACTAGTTCCATCCAGCATGGACTGCGACGATCAAAGTCTCGAGCTCAAGAGTCTGAAGTCCGTAATTTAGGATGTCATGTATACATTTATTATACAGTCCGCACCCTTTGCCCTCTAAGACCTCTGACCTATGACGTCAGCGCAGATCGCTATGTCCGCGATGTGGGAAAATGTTGCGAGCTGCTAAATTATCCGAAAGGGAACTTTACAATAACTGTAAAAAGTTTTGACAGTTCGCGGAACACTCCGCAGAGAAAGTAAGTCTGGCCTTCTGTCTTACCTCCTGGACCCGAACCCACCACCCTCCAGCCCTCCCGTCATAAGTACACGCTCTAGCGGCCGTCAGATGCCACTCGCCAGATCATATTGCTGGCGTGACCCGTCTGACCGCCGACATAAACAAATCTGATTGCCTGGCCAGTCTGTCGGTTGCTGAAGTCGAACCCGCTCAATCCCCTCCACAGAACATTTTCTGGAGATTCACATGTCGCGGGCCGTCCCTGAGCTTCTTACGTTTGTGCAGACCCTGAGGTCTTCTTGCACGAGAACGGAGAAGACAGAGGGATCAGTGAGTGATAGGTAAGTAAGAGTATCAAGTCAGCGAAGTTCCTGCGAGATGGAACCACTTCCTGGAAACACAAACCGAGCGTCCGTGAGTGCTTGCGTGCGTCTGTGTGTGTGTGTGTGCGTACGGGTGTATGCTTATTTGTACATGTGTGTTATTTGTATGTATAAGTGTTTGTGTGTGTGTGTGTGTGTGTGAAACTAACCAACATAGTTTCTAATTTTGGTTAACAATAAAAATGTAAGCAATACCATGTTAGGTATAATAACGCGGATTATTATCTACTAATATATTTATTGCCGTTACTTTACTTCAAATGCATGACAAATAAAATAGAACAAAACACAGCAAATTAAAATCACGTGTAATCTTTATATCCACACATATACACAACACATCAAAGTCAAGTATTCTTATTGCTTTATTACCTATACGGCTATGGAAACAAAAGATGTGTGTGATAGAAGCAAGCTCGCGCGTGAAAAGCCTGAAATGTTCAGCGATGGTCTTTCATTTCAATCATGTAAAGCTAATATGACATTCGCCTGACAATTAACACCAACAAAACAATTAATACCAACCGTGTGTGTCATCACTTGTCATGTCTATAAATTGTCACTGTTCACAAACACTGGTTTACATGAAGAAACTCGGGTTTTCCGTGCCCTCACTACGAATTTTGTGGAGAATGTCTTCTGTAAAAGCTGTGTTACCTGGGCAACTTGCTGTATGTCAGTTTTTTGTTTTCTTGAAAATTCTTCTTGAGTTGTGTTGTCTCATTCATGCAGTCAGCCTCGTTATTGGTATAGTTATTGATGTCAGATGAGGCAAAAGCAATAGCAGTAGTTGAAGAACATTCTGGAAAGGAAACCAGTCACATACACAGCTGATGACAAGCTTTCTTCTCTTCCCACTGTCATGTTCTCTGTGACAGTAACTTAAAATATTGTCTGGTGCCGGCTAAATGTCAAGGAAAAGTAGCTTTGGGGATTACACTGACCTCAGGGAAATGTTCTCGATGGCCTCTCATCTGTAGGAGCTAAATGTGTGTGTGAGAGTGAGTGAGAGAGAGAGTGAAAGAGAGAGACTTCTCTGACCTTTTCATCGAAAACACCTGATGATACATAAAGGTCAGCTTTGAGGACATGCCGCAAACACCTGAGGCCTCTTTGTGTCTTCTGGTTTGTCCACCCAAGCTTTCCCTGCGAGAGGTGTGGAGGATTGAACGATAGAAAGTTAGAACGACTCTAAACGTGTTTAGTTCAAACATTCCTTACTTGAGCACCGGTCCTGTAGTCAGGTGGAATGGAGGCAACAAGCGATCTTTGGTGTTAGAGACTTCCACGACACAAGGGAAGATAAATCTGCTGAGGACAACATTAGCAAGTGAGAGTGCGACTTTCATTGTATGAAAAAAACTGCATGGCATGCTTAGCAGGTGTGAAAAAGGTAACGATAAATAATCCCATAACTTAGTATCCGTTGGTGCACTGTGAGTGGCTAAAAGTCTCTAAGCACGGCCCCAGTGCTCTCTGCCGCCTTTACCTCCCTGATACATCAAGTACTCATTTCTGGTAAGTATTTACTGCATGGGCAGGCATGTTCGAGGGATGCTTCAGCCGCAGGCCTCAGCAGGTATCGAACCAGGGACCTTCGCAGTGGAGCGACACAATATCATGAAAATGTTTCAGCAACCTTCAAGTTCGTTATAAAAGCAAATGTGAGCGTCGACCTACAGGTGTGCACTAATCTGAAAGCGGAAAGAAAGAAAAAATATGGATATGAGCGGAATAAAGCGAGAAATTAACTGCCTGAGGGTTGGCTCAGGTTGTCTCAGTTGATACATTTATAGACAAAAGAGTTAACGGCATTCATACAGTCAACCAATCCAGTGTTGGCAATAGGGAAAAGTTATTGTAAGGAAAATCTTTTTCATATCTTTCTTCTTTTTCTTTTTCTTTTTTTCTCTATCTCTCCATATCTCTCACACACACACACAGAATGTAGCAGCGCAATGACGTCATCCAGACTGATGCCAGCAGACGACGGAGAGCCGCTATGACGTCATCTAACGGTCCTGTCGAGCGACATCTGAAAGTCAGAGTTGGTGGTGGAGTCCGGTGAATGTCATCCCAGGTGGTCTGGGCCGTCCTCCAGTGTCTCGATGTCCGGGTTCTCCATGCCTTTCTTCATCTGCAGGCTGATGTAGGAGTACAGGCGGCGCCACGCCTCGGCGGTGCTGGAGTCGTACCGCGCGCCCAGCATCTTGATGAAGCCGTAGTTGAGCGACGGCCACAGGCGCTGTGACGACATCAACACGACAGCACAACTTTCAGACAAATAATCGTCTTGGAAAAAATAACATTGATCTAAAGTGTGGTGATGGTGATGGTGATGGTGGTGGTGATGGTGATGGGGATGAAAATGTGCCTCGGACCTTACATTCTACAATCTAGAATAATTCTAATTCTCCTCAACCTTCCTGCGGTGATGGCGGATAAAGGTTGAAAGTAGCCTGCAGGACCAATTTATCCAAAGCTGGTTCAAAGAAGCAGATAAGAAGGTCATGTAAAAACTTACAAAAAATTTAAATGTTAATTCGGAGAGTGATTCCCCTCGCCGAACAGGCTTACTGGGGTAGCTCTCGCCGCTTTTTCTGTTTTGTCTGTCCTGGTTTTATAGTTATCAACTTGCGGATCTACATCTTCTTTTAGTTCCTCTGTGTGATGGATCGTCTTTACTTTTTGTGCATTTTCCTGTATAGAATATACAGATATGATTGAAGTTTTTGTTGACTGACGGTCTCTGTATCCTGCAGCTTTCTTCGCGGTCTGTGATCACCTCTACCTTTGTACTTTGTAAACACTTTGTTTACATGATGTAATGGTTCAGTTCTTCTTCAACCTCATTCATTAGATGTTTTAGTGAACCAACGATTGAACAACAAACGGTTGTATTTAGATTATATTTAAGTATAATGTCGTTGATTGGGTTCGTCTCCATTTTGCGAACTGGTTGAAGATGACTTTTTTCTATACCTCATTCTTCACCTGCCTTGATCTCCTTCCTGCATCCTTTGAAGAGAAACTGTCCACCGCCACATACTGTGCTGTTGTGTCACATCGCCGCTTCATCTCCGTGTTTTGTTTTTCATTGACTGTTATTGTCTCTTCCTGTGCAGTTCACTGAGTTTGTCTTTTTGGCAGTGAAGCAAGCTATGCATGAAGTCTACGCGAAACCCTATTTATATTACACCTTTCATCTTCTTGTATTTATACAATTTTGTTTCAGCAGTTTTTAGAACTTACGGATCATGTAGTATGGTCATCGACTTCCTAAGACTCCTTGGGGTTAGAAAGAATGAAGCATAACGGAACAAAAGAAAGAAAAAGACATTCAACAGCTAAAATAACCCCATGCAACCATATGGTTCTTACTCATCAACATCAAAAAGATTAAACGAAAACTTTTCTACCGTGATCAGTCACTTACTCCTTCTGCGTCTGTCTCTTCTTTTTCTTCTCCTTCTCTTCTCTCTGTTCTCACCCGCAAACATTATGGATGGTGGTCTTGTTTATTCTTCATGGTATCGGCTACTTCGCCATCCTCTATTATCTTCTCTTTCACCAAACTTTTTTTTTTCTTTAGTTTCCCAGACCCCATGATGCTGCAAACGCTAAGTAGGTTTCTTAGCAAGAAAAATGTAGTCGAAACTAATCTCTCTTTTCAACTCCTCGCTACGCAGGTCGCAAGGAAACCATTTCCTACGAACGTGACTGCCGACTGAGATGTCTTCTCCCCCATTGACGACCTCCTCGACAGCCGTTGTTGGTCCTTCACCGTCCAGAACACCGTACTTCCGGTGCTCGCAGAGGACCAAGGAGACGGAAACAAGACTGAACTTCAGTCTGCACCTTGCTGGGTGTCTCTGTGGGTGCATGCCTTGCTTTGGCATCGAACCGACAAGCCTACAACTTTTGGGAAGTTCAAAGACATTCTAGACTGTTCTATTTTCAGACGAAGAATATGACATTTTTCTGTCGACATTCAGATTATTCACAGCCGGAGTGTTCGCAGCTTTCATGATTAATCCTTCACGTCGATCGGCACAATAATTGTTTTTATGTACTTCCCAATTCCCTGGCAGAACAAAATGGGCGATTTATCTTTTCTCGTCTTTTCCAAGATCCTTCGAGTATAAACTGAATTTAGGAAATAAGTGAACGAATTTGTCTTGTGTGTCAAGCAAGTGAAAGAAGAATGAACTTAGTGAAATAGATGAATCATAGGAGTGATAAAACACACACAGTCATCCGCCTCTGAGGCTCTAACCTTTAACATTTGCGGCTTGACGCTGCGGCGCACGTGCGTCTGTCCGATGGAGATGAGGACGCTGTTGAGGAAGTCCGAGTCCTCCAGACTCTCCACGGCGGCGCCCAGGCCCTCCATCACCGTCACGGCGTGGCGCTGCAGCATGTCGCGGTCCACGTCCATCTCCAGCTGCGACACCTCGTTCAGCCGTACGATCTTCGGGAACAGGCGCTTCAGGTCCGGCTCAGTCTCAAACAGCCTGCACAAAGGGTAGGTAGGGGTCAGAGGTGAGAATGAATACCTGCTTCTTTATGCTGAAGACGCGAAATGAAGTTGTATGTTGAAATATAAAATATAGATGTGTTCTTCATCCTTAATTGTTGATGTACTATGTATATTTTCTGTAATATATTGTATAGCAATCCCTTGGAATGAGCACAATGGGCTTCAGTTGGCTTCCAAATAGGTATTTAATTCTTATAGCGCATCTACCAGTCTTTTCGTGTTTGATTGTCCATCTTGAGACTAAGTCAGTGAAGTTATTGTGAACCTCACACGGTATCTAATCTGCTGTAGTAACTGCGCTAGAATTTATTGTGGACTATTTAATTAAATGTCTCGAAAGAAAGAAAGAAAGAAAGAAACAAACAAACAAACAAACAAACAAAAAAAGAGAGTGTAGGAAGGGAGGCAGGGAAGAAGTAACAAACAACTGAATGAAAGAGTTGATGACAGAAAAGAAAAATTAAAGACGAGCAGAAGGCTAGAGATCCGGAGGAGAGATTGCTGGCCTGACACCAGTGCCACCAGACCACTCTGCGTGCCAAAGAAAAACTCCGCGTCCGACACATCGATGCAAGGGAAATTACTGCTTATGGAAAGCCACCTGAGACGCCTGGACCACCACACGGCCTAAAAGCAAATCCCGATAAATAAAGCAGCCGATAAAACCCCCAGCCTCCCACTCGCTGATTGAAACTTGAACTCACCCACCCAAGTCATTGTAATCAGAAAGCCCAGACATAACACCCAACCCTAGGAGTTCTTGCCCTTGATTTTTCGAGTGCTCTCAGCTGTACATTTACTGTGCCAACCTTGTTTGAGGGGTTTGTCTACCAATCGACACGTTCTTGAGGCCATGTTGACTTGTCATTTGTCCACCCAGCTTGAATTCGTGAAAATATTTTGGGTGGGTGGGGGAGTAGTTTTTTCGGCACCTTTAAAGCTCAGCAGACATAATATCTATCTATCTGTCTATCTACTGAATCTCGCATCAATGCAGTCTAAGTTTATCTTGCTTAGGCTTCGCAGGATAGGTCACATCCAACCCTTCCTTTCTGTTTCTGTCTTCAACAAGTTCATGGCTGCTTTTGTGTTGTCCTGGCTGGATCTTCTTGACCACCTGCTGGACAAATTCTATAGGAATGATGTAGCTAACATTATTTTTCGTCTCCCCAGCATACTTGTCGGAGATATTACCAAACGCCTAACTATCCGAGTTGGTCTTCGCTCTGCTTGTGCTGTCTCTCATTCAGACTGTCGGCTTGTTTGTAGTCTTTGAGCACTGAGCTCTCATCCACATAGGAAAATTCTTTAGAAATTCAAGTATTCTTGGTTTTTTTTATTTGTAAAACATCCGTTGATGATTAGTGGCAAGCAACATCGTGTGGCCCCTGGTTGTACAGAAAAGTCAACAAAATATTTCTTTAAAAAAGCTATTTCTTTTGTCTAGCATTTTTTTCAAACCAAATGTGGACCTCTGTCAATGTTCTTAAGAATTCCTCAAATGAGGATAATTGATCGACTGTCACCACCTCATTAAGATGTTAGCCAAAAGGATAAAAAAAAAAGTTTAATGACTTGCAGAAGCTCGGAGACTAGGTCAATACTAGACTTGCGGCGAGCAGATCCTCCATCCTCGTCCATACTTCTGACGAGCTTTCACCATGCCCGAAGATCAAACGAAGGGGGATAATTACGAAGTCTTTCACTCGGTAGTGTCCCCCACCACGGCGTACTGGAGGCTTTTAGCTATTCATACACCATACTGAGATGGGAAAAGGGAGTGTATCTGCGGAATTTGCTGAATTCTTGTCGATTCTACGAACTCCTGACAGCAAGCTGTGGGCGCGAGTTCTCTCCCTTTTTTGTAGGCCAAATTTCGCCAGGCAATGGCCTGACGGGTAGTGACCTCAACAATGCCTCAGCACGGTTAACATTTGCTGGAAAGGTTTCGCGGGATGGCAAAGAAATCGGAACTGCAGTTGCAATCAGCCAAACTGGTTCTTTTTTTTTTTTTTAATCTACCTGCAACAGCAGCTACAATTTATTTCTTTTTTTCTTCCTTCCTTCCATTCTTTCTTTCTTCACTGTCATTTTCTTCTTCGCTGGATTAGATTATGACATGCAACATCCATCATCGGATGCAGGATTGCGGTTCACAGCAGGCAACACGCATGAAAATTCTTTTATTTTATTTACAAAAGTTATTTATTTAAGTCCTCCTGAAAGTAGCAAAACTTCAGACTACCGATGGTCGATGTTGTGGTAGTGCTAGCGACCAGTTTAATCTCTGGAGGGGCTGTTACCAATCAAGATCGCCGCCCCCGATCGCTGCTGTGGAAAACCTTTGAATCTTTGACCCACTGGCCTCCCCAAAATGGCTGTAACCGGATGTTCCCCTGCGAAGGGCAAGGAAATGACAACTTTCAAGAGGCTGGAACGGGGGATGGGGGTCAAAGGTGATTGAAAAATGATCTTCTAAGGCGAAAATGATAGCGCCCTCTAACGGCAACAAACGGGAAACAGCTGGCGAAATGGGAATTGTGGACAGTCCCGGCTTCAAGTCCGCTATTTTTGGATAATGTTCTAATAAGTCTGGAGTTGCGGTGATATACTATCTGCCACAAATACCGAAATCTTGCTTATCCTCTCCTTCCTCTTGTGTTATTTCTCAGAACAGAAATACTGTTTTATTTTTGTGCTGTGTAGCTAGGTTTAGCAATCATGTTTGGTCACCACTTGACATCAGACACATTATTACTGCCTTCATCAACACTGACTGTCAAAAGAGAGATCTTGTTTTCAGTGGCAAGACGAAGTGAAGAACAGCACATGAACTATTATCTACACACAATCCAGAAACTGGGTTAAGAAAAAAGTCAGAAAGTAGTTTTTATTTGTAAACTTTTCTGAAAGAAAGTAAAAGTGCTAACATAGATGCTTCTGCCAGCTGCTAGTTGCTATCTAGTGTTTACATCGTCTTATTGAAACAAGACCGAATGCTAGAATGATGTAAGCCTTGCTTACTACTCTTTAAATCCTGCTGCTGAACAGTAATCATCGCGCGGTGAGCATTTTTCCTTGATAAGATGAGAAAGTTACCAGAAAAGAAAATGGAATTAAACGGTTAGACATTAAGTTAAAAAATGAAAACATATACACACACAAAGCGCAGAAGGAGAGAAGAGATAACTAGGATGCACGCGCACGCAAAGCTCAAAGGATTTCCGGTATGACTTCTGTGACTGAGAGCATGAAGTGCAGAAGCGTTTCAGAAAGAATGAAAAGAAGCTATCGGACTCTTCTGCCGGGACTGCACCCACAAATATTAAAAACTGCGCCCAGCCCCCAGCCTCCAGCCCCCAGCCCCCAGCCCCCAGCCTCCAGCCCCCAGCCCAGCTCCCAGCCCCTAGCCCCTAGCCCCCACGTGATATAGGGCTTTGCGGCTGGAGAGGCGACAAGTTGGTACACACTGATTTTCCACCATCCTGACTGAAACAAAGATTACACCTGTCTAATTTTGTTGCCACGGAAACGCTGGTTAGCAAGTGCACAGAGATAGATTTGCTCCCCTCCCACAACAAATCCTTTGTTATTTTTATTTTGGTTACAATTGTAAAGTCTCAACATGGGTGATTTTGAGTGCTTGTGATGGTACACACAGACAAACACGTCAGACGTATTCAACACTAACAATGTAAAGATCGTGAAATCTGAGGCACGCGGACTAATCCAAGTTAATCGCCGAGGGGAAAAAAAAGCTCATTCACATAATCTATAAGCATATCCTCACTTCTAATGTTTGTAAATAAAATAAGCAATGAGAAGTGTAATTAGCTCCTACAACATTGGGCCGGAAGCCAGAATCATTAAACAATATCGCATCGTAGAAGCCGATCCACGAACTTTATTCCGCCGCGAACTTTTAAACCAGAAACTGAGAGATGCAGCTATAAAACTTTGTTTAAATGTATTTCTGTTTGTGTGAGGTGGTCGTATTTCAAAGAATTAGCCCTCGTCTCTTGATCACGTTCCATGTCCGTCCACAAATCTTGAGAGATCAGAAACTTCCCAAAATTCTGTCTCACACCAAATCACTCGGGACAAAGAGCTTTGTGCCGGAGATGCTCTGAAGCGTTGATGGGATTTCCCCAAGATTTTGCTTCCTAGGCGAATCACATTTTCGACATTTCTTGATGTATTTCGTGCTCAACGACTCCTCCAACAGAGTCACTGAAGAGATTGGGAGGGGTGGGGTGGAAGGGAATGCAACTCTTCTTCATTGGGAAGTCACGATTCGATGATTTCCCACTTCCACCATCATTAACAATCTGCCATGCTGTATTCTCTGTGTCAAAGTATGTTCAAAAAAGTTTTTCTTTATCTCGTTATTTCTTAGTGTATAGTTTTGTAATCTTGTTTAGGATGTGAGCTTGATATAATGTTGTTGTTGCGATGGTAATGGTTGTCAATGATACTGGCATTGGTAAAGAAAGATGGTGGTGTTATTGTTGTGACAACAAGTTCACAACAAAGGTCAAGATGAGAGTTTGGAATTAACGGAACTGAGTGAATGTGGCTCTGGTTGTGCGGAAATTTCAGTCTTCTAATTTGTTTATGTATACAAATGCCAGGCACTGGGACCGATTTCCAAGTATCTGGTATTGACACAAGTGACAGTCTCAAAACGCAGACACTTCAACATGTAAACGTATTCCCGCGAGGAAATGTAGATTATATAAGCAAGGTGGCACCCAAAGACCCCGAGAGTGAAGTGGACTGCACGAGAGAACAGAGTTGGGTGTAAACCTTCCCGTCGTTGTGTCAAACCCGTTTTTTTTTCTCTTCTCTCTCTCACAAATAGAATTCAAATAAAGTGTTTTCTCTCTTTCTCTTGCTCGTTACCAAGGGGAAGGCGAGCTGAAATGTTAATGATTTATCATTTAAACTTTCTGTAAGAAACTTTCCAGGATAGTTAATATCTTATTTCTCATAAATGGATCTAATCTGAAAAGTTCAACTTGAGTATTTTTTCTCTGATAATCTTGCTGTTTCAAAGACAGAAAATATAAGCTTTGGAATCATAGCAAACAATCGGATGGAAATGATGAGCTTGCAGGAAAACATTTTAAAAACTCCGTCCGTAACTTGGAAATAGAATGTAAGGACTGAGCAGCGATGGAAGTCTCGCTCATGTCCTCGTGACTTGAAAGAATGAACTAAGGAATGTCTCGTCGACTTTCTATCTCCCTCCCCGCCTTCTCTATCACACGCTTTCTCACTTTCACTCTCTCTCTCTCTCTCTCTCACACACACTCTCAAAGATTTATATGATCGCTTGCTAAGCCTTCTGGTGAGATGGTCAGTTGACCTACAGACATGAATACAGTACTGTCCCGACTTTCAAGCTGCTTTCTCTTAGAAAGTGGTATCTGATTTTCGAAGTTCACAGAGGACAGTGATCAGAAACATATTTCTAACAAATCAACCCAATGGGTTTCCTTGGTGTTTTTTTCGCGAAAAGCAGAAAGCGGCTCTGCAATTTGAACCGAGCTATTAAATAAATCAAAGTTGATAGCAAATTTACTAAAACATAAAACGGATATCAGTTTGTTAAGTTGATAAAACTTGTCCACCATACTGAACCCATGAAGAGAGTTCATGGCTCTATTAGTGACAAAAATTCGTTGTAGAGTTTCATTTTTTTTTTTACGAAAATACAAAATGGATTGACCGTTATTCTAGTTATTGATGTTACTGAGAAGCACACAAGAGCTTGGAGCATACGATGAGCCCACGCCCACTCGGTCACTCTACTTTTTGATAACGAAAATGTCGGGCCTTTACAAAACTCAATGAGAACTGTGATGTTCAAAAGTAATGATGGCTTTCACTCAGTAGTTAGGACTACTTAAACTTACTCATCGTGGAAAAATGCTTGAACACAAAATAGTTTTTTTAGCTCTCGCATCTACCATGAGTGAATCGCATTAGCGGCAAAAACCAAGGAGTTAAAATTAGAGAAAGTTGCGTTGACAAGATTTCAGCAAAAAATTCAGCTCCAGTTTAATTTGCCTAAAATTCGTCTTTCTAAGGCAGCATAATTTGCTAAATACGAACCTCTTCGTGGTGGGCTTATGACTGGCAAGTGAAATCTCGCCACGCAAGGCCCCCCACAGGGAACAGATTACAAGGCATCTTGTGTTTAAGCTGGCTTATCAAATCTTGACAAAAAGCGACTGATTCTCATCACGTTTAGCGAATTCTTTATGACATACGTGCTGCGAATGTAATTAGTTTAAAGCATGTTTTAATACAAAGCTCAAGAAAAAGCAGATCCTGTTGTTTCTAGGATTCGGTGCCGCGATGAAAGACATGGTCAAGGAACGACAGAGTTTTTACCCGTCCTCTCCTCTTTACTAGGACAAGATGGAAGGTCTCGGTGACCAGAGGCTCTAAGAAAAACCCTCCCTGGAAATTAATTAAAACGAACGCGCAAACAACAAAGATGTAAAAGATTTCATAAAATTCCCATGACAGCAGCATTAATAACATTTGTAAGATCAAATGAGCACAGGGGAAGGAAGCAAAGTTGTTTATTTAATCTCAATTAATCACTTGCACGCTTCTCATTGGTCGTAGTTTACAGGTACAGGTGTAAGAGATGTAACGATCACGAATGACCTCTTGCTGGTGGTAGTACAAAGGGGGACAACTTAATGCAAGCCTATAAAGATTTCTGTAGTAAAAGTTTGGAGGAAAGGGAGACAATTTCTCCCACCCTTGAATACCGAAGCTAGCGTTCATTTTTCGGGACAGAAATCCAGTGACACACAAGCCAAGAGGCTGCTCACCGACTGCTATTGTATCGATGCCACAGGCGAGGACTCGCAAAGAATAACCAGCTAAATGGCAAACGGAACAACTTTTATTTTTTAGCGGCTCATCAATCGACGAAACAAAATCTTTTAACGTGTTCCTGTTTACGAGAACATCCATTTTATGAATTCAATTCGCGGATATTCGGTGAAATGTGACTCAGAGATATTTAAGCCAAACTCACAAAATCAATTCTTATCTTCTTTATTAGCTCTTGCCTACAATTATGATCTCGAAAACTGGAAGAAAAAAAAGCTGTTTATGCCGAGTTCTGGCTTATATAAAAAATAGTTTATGATGATTATATTTTTCCAGTTACAAAACTTACGAACTTCTTCACAATCAGCCGGGCTGTTGTTCGCAATAAAGATAAATGACCAACATCTACTTTGTCGTTCTAAAGAGCCAAACCTTAAGAAACTGTAAGAGAGTTCATATTAATATTGATTATAACTTTCTACACCGACACAACAAGTATAGGAGGAGGAGGAGGGGGAGGAGAAATGAATTCGCAAAGCACATTTCCCAGTGTGGATGCGAGCTGAATGCGCTGCACACGAAAGACAGTACATTATATACTATACACCAGGCTGTTCCCAAACAGTGGAGCCTGAGCAGATGAAGTGTCTGCAGTTCTCCCGTGTGATGCTGGACACAAAGAGCACAAACGGACCGACGACACCGACTCTGGTGGTAAGGCGCCAATGCCACATCCAGTTCCTGGAGCGAGATTTCAAGCCATAAACCACGAGCACTTCGCATTACACTACTGGACAGCCCTGTCTGATGTCCTGGCTGATGGGCAAACTGATAGCCAGACAAAAAAAAAAATCCAAAACCCTCACATACAATATGCAAATAGAGAAGATGCCAATCTTTAAATGGACACTGCTATCAACTTTAACAGATCTCTCGTATTTAAGATTCATGCTTCATAAATCTTCGCATGATATCCCTGCATCAACACTGATCTTCGTTTCTATAGGCCAGTTCCAGACTTTATACTTGGTAATCAAACTGCACGGCTGCCACGATGTCAGCTTAAAGAGTTATTAAGCCAGTGTTCGTTAATTTTAAGCGTGGCGCTGTCGTCACGTTGCACGTCCCCATCCCCCACATGACCCTTCATTGCCCTCTGCAGGCACAATAAGTCGTCAGCTTAGCCGAGCTGGCTGCTTCTTGTTAACCAGCCTGCTAGCACATAGCAGCTCGTCATGCAGCCGGCCCCAGGATTTCTGGCAACAGTGAGGCCTGGCGAGCTGACACGGACTTTTCTTTCGGTGACCTGAACAGCCAGTCGCCTGCAAACACGTCAGTCTGACGTCACTATTACTCATAAAGTCATGTGATGGCTCAGCTCCGAAACTAGACTTACTGGTTTATGTCTGTACCATGAATTTATTTATTTTGTTTTTTTTATACTCTGGTCACGCATGACCACTTCAAGGGTTCTTCTTTGTTCGCGATTTGCTTTAACGTCATTCGATTTGCCTGGAGGACAATGATACATGTGACCGTTAAGCCCCTACTGTCTCCTGACCTAGTTTTCTAATATCGTGGTTACTTTTGTCGATCAAACCGTCGAAATGTACTTATTACTCACGCAATTCTTTGTCGGATCGTACTATGGAATGAATCATGTAGTTAAAAAGAACATAGGTACTTAGGTCTGACTTAGGGTGAGCAAAGTAAGTCAGATAAATCGATGCACCAAACTTCAGACTTCATTAGGACCAAAGAGGATTGTCTCGCGGACCCAGAGAACAGTACCGTACCCCCGAGGCCAGCTCTGATCGTCCAGAGCATGCTAGGGCCAGGCTAATCCTCTCGGTGGAATTAAACTCGATGGGAGGTCTTATGGATGTGCAGTACCACCCAACAGTGGACGTACCACCAGAAGACTGTTGGTATAGTGAGAAATATCCTTTTCTTCGCCACCTGTCACCTCGCCAAACCTCACTACCTTTCACCTTATCTTGAAGAATTACTCTTCTGACGCCATATTTAGAGCTTTTCTCTTTCTCTCTCTCCCCCGTTACCTTTACCCCGAAAGGAAGCAGAATGAATCCAATAATTTTAACTGCTTTCCAGGCCAGTCTGACCTTTATTTCACTGACACTTCATAACTTTTAATGACCGACCTTGAGAAGTTCATTCTTTGTCAACTAGGCGAGAAGAAAATTGTCAAACGTCTGCTTGTGGGATCTGGAATATATCTGTGCTCGACAACCTGTCAGAATAAAGATAATGTCTGTGCAAAGAAACTCCTTTAAAAAGAAGGCAGTTGATCAGTCTGAAAACATTCAGGACACGTAACATGTGGCCCTGTACTCCTCGAGGAGTAACAAGGTGTAAACTAAACTAATTAACATGTCGGAACGTTGATAAACTTTATTTACGACTTTACTTCCGTTCGATGCGAATAGTCTAAACACAAATAATAATCTCAGAGTTGTTTTTAATTCTTTTCTATGACTTGCTCCAAGATGTGCCATTACCCTGTTATTTTAGCCACAACAAATAAAATGTTTAGTCTAGAATCAAACTTTCTGTTTGTTGTTAAGAAGGTGTCACAACGGAAATCTATTCGTTTTAGAAAAAATATTTTAGTGAGAAATGTGTGTGATTACCACGAAGTTGTAAAGCTACACTGGAGGTGAACATCTTTTAACCTGGCTGTTACCTACATAGTCACGTGATCATGGATCGACACAAGAAAAATACTAAATTGTTTGACCTCTTGACATCTATATATATAGATAACACATTCACGGTGTGCAGACACGCTTTTACTATGAGTATTAGTGTGAAACGAGCCTTCAGAGTACGTGCGTGCGTGTATGTAAGAGAGAGAGAAAGAAAGAAAGAAAGAGAGAGAGAGAAGTCCCATTAGGTTCAGAACTCAACATCCATGCCAAATGAGATGAGCAGTTTAAGCAAATGTGCTAATGGAAATTGTCTGTACTCAATCTCCACATTTTCTGGAAGGGGCTGACCCTTTTCAGAGACGCTAACACAGCTAGAAATTAATACATATGAAACTTGCATCAGGAAAAGTCATCAAATGGGGAAACATTCCCGCGTCACTTCTAGATTCCAGAGACATCATCAAGCTGATGACAAGCCTACAAGCAAGCTTCACTCTTGATGGAGGCATGACACAACCACAAGAACTCAAGTGTTAGTCGAGAGAATTAGATTTTCCCCTCTTCTTTCAGTTTCGTGGGAATTCTCATTTATTTCTGATGAGGTGATTATCGTGCTTCTGAGTAATAAGGCAAGTAACTGTTCTGTTACACGGCGAGGGAGGGAAAAAGGTGAAATGAACGAAAACGTTAACGAGAACAGAAAAGATATTTTGTGTGCACTTGCCTGAGGAAGACTGTGACACCCAGGGTGGGCAGGTCTTCTTTCATGATGTCCCACGTCTCCTGCACGGCGTGGATCTGCTGTGGTGTCAGGTACTTGTTCAGGTAGTCCTTGTCCCCGCGGTCAATGCAGGCAACCGTCGGTGTGTTGCCCATGCTGCACGTGACAGTGGCTGGAGACTCCTTTGTTTTTATTTGTGGGAGGTTTTTGTTTACTTACACAGTGCCCTGTGTAATCTGTTCGAGGGCGACTTATGAAGTCTTTGTCTCCGTAATTTTAGAGCGACAATGAAGAACTTAGTCCTTTCCTGGGCAACTTATACAACACCTGGCGACTGTTCTCTTGGGCAACTTATACAACACCTGGCGACTGTTCTCTTGGGCAACTTATACAACACCTGGACGACTGTTCTCTTGGGCAACTTATACAACACCTGACGAAGCCTTGCCGTTTAACGCTCCTCAAAAAGACGAATGTAAACGTAAAAGTGTTTAGGATGAAACTATGATAATATGAAAAAGTGAAAATAAACACTGTATATCAAAATACAGTAGTTGTGTTGTATTGCTGATTAACACGATATATTCTTTATTACAACAACAACAACAAAACTTTCAGGATGTCCAAATCACTCAGAAACGACGTATCTGCAAACAAGCAGACATGAAAAATTGCAATATGGTCTTTCGTAGGAAACGATAATCAAAATTTTCTCAACTGAAGAAAAAATATCCATGCATTTTTCATCCACCCAGTCTTGCACTTGACGGCAGGGGGATGCTGTCAGTGGAAAGTGGAAGTTAGCAGGTTCAAATATTGTGTGTTCACGTGTTCTTTGCTGAACCAGTTTCCTCCACATTACATCTTGGAAGAAATGCCAAGAAGTGATCCTGAGTGTTAAATGGAACCAGATATCTATTTCTCTTAGGAAGCTCGCAGGAGGGCGAAACGACTTATCTAGAGCACAGTGAACTGGTCTCTGCTCTTGTTGTTGCGTCACTTCCAGGATACGAAATAACGTTCTCTGTCGCTTGGGAATCTTTTCTACTTGTCTTTGTTGCTGTCAGGTGAGTCGCACCTCTACTCACACTTTTTGCAGGTGTGTTTTGCCTGCCTTCCCTGATGCCCGGGTAGGGGATGGTTTGTACCCGACGCGCCTCGACCAGAAAGTAAACCTTGCTTTGAAGATTCGGAAAGACAAGATAATGAGGAAAATCGTGGGAATATCATCAAAGAAGTTGATTAACACTGTCTTGATTTTACATTGAACAGATGTCAGTTGACTGGATTTGAGAACACCATTCTGTATCAGTCGTTTTGGTCTAAGTTTCTGTGATAAGAGGTTTCGAAAATTGGCTGCTGGTAATTAAAAGCTTGGGGGGAAAAATTCTCACTAAACTCTTGTGAGTTTTCACCGTTAATCGAGATATATATATATCTTATTCCCAGCTAAATCTGGTATGTGTCAAATACCAGACTGTTAAGCTTGCTTCTCATATCCTGACCTCGACATGTAAAGTTGTTGTCGTTGTGTTGTTTGTATTCTGCCTCTACACCGGTATCTCCATGGGGGATCTTGTTCCCCTGACAGTTGCCG
This sequence comes from Pomacea canaliculata, assembly GCF_003073045.1. Lineage (NCBI taxonomy): Eukaryota > Metazoa > Mollusca > Gastropoda > Architaenioglossa > Ampullariidae > Pomacea > Pomacea canaliculata. The sequence continues at coordinate 5,156,034 of NC_037597.1, read as the reverse complement.
CCACGTGCAGCAGGACAGTCACTCCGACACCACGAGCAGCAGCAGCAGCCGCTGCGCAGCACACATTCTGAGGATGAAACACTCACAGCGTCTGTCGGTTGTGGAGTTTTAGCTTAGGACTGTGACCAGAGCATACATCTGCTCCGTTTAACGCCTCCATGGCTTGCTGCATCTGAAGACATTAGTCTTGACGCGTGCCGTCTTCCACTTGAGCACGCCACTGGCGCGCGCGCTGAATGCCGAGGAGGAAGGTGGGAGGGATGTGGGGTGCGATGACAAGAACGGCCAACTTCTCGCGAGATCTCACGCGCTCGCCAACGTCAACATTTTTATAAGACGGGGGTAGACTGTGTTGGTGGGGGAGGGGAGGGGAAGGGAGGGATTGAGAGCTGTTGGTACGAATCCGCATGACGAATCACCAGAGGAGGAGAGAGAGGCGAAGGATGATCTGTCTTGAGTGAAAGCTTGACGTTTTACCGTTTTCATTTCTGGTAACTAAGATTTCACATCCGGTTGAAGGAAATACAAGTGTGTGTAATAAACTAGTTTGTATCCTCCGCTCTGTCTGTCGAAGACTTGGTTAGCAGAAAACTGGTGTTTTCACTGAAAAAAAATCTCCCAGCTTACTCAGCAAAGCCCTGATACTGTAAACAAATTCCAAATGTTAGCCGTCTTCTCTCCATCTATCGATTGTAGTAACCCCCAGATATTGCACGTGTAGCGCCCCTTACCCCTACCCTCGTGGTTCAGATATTATGAGATATAATTTTCTAAAATACATTTAGTAGTAATCGGAAACAAAGAGTCTTTAATCTATTAGACAATGAAAAAGGTGTACTGTGAGTAAAAACAAAATCGACTTCACACAGTTTTTATTCGACTGACAACTGTTTACATTATTAATTAATCAATCAGCCTATCTAGTTGTTAGGACCACAAGATTAAAACTAATTTTTATTACCTAATGGGCGATGTTGGTTGTGAATGTAGTAGTTGTACATTATAAATTATACGACCTTTAGTGAAAAAATTTGCTCTCGAATGATTGAATCAAATTTCATCCTGAAAGTTTCCGCGTTTTGAACTGTTCACAGAAAAAACACATGACTTCTCAGAATCAACTCAGAATAAGCACCATAATGCTCATCGAGTAATGCAAGTATTTCCAGCTCGGAGCAACTGCATTTATTTCATTTGCAGAAAAATCTCTGGAACCAGTTCACTGCTGGAGGGCGTTTTTAAGGTTCTTCTCTTGCAGTGCGTTTCTTTTTATTCACAAATATTCATACAGCGGAAAAAGCGAACGTCTGGTAGCAAAAGACATGGAAATATGGTCGATAAAGTATTAAAAAAAATAATTCCACTTTAACGATTTGGGCAAAGTTGTTCTTGCAGAATGCAGTCTCTTAGAAAGATAGGACTTTATCTTCAGCTTGTCGTTGTTGTGTGCGGTTTCCACTTTCCAGTGAACCGCTTTCGTTACCGTCAAACTCAATAACCATTGCATCAGGTCTGAGGGTGTTTGTAGGACACCACACGTTGACCATAACCCATGGGGTCGTTTGTGGTGTCAATGGATGCGGTTCATCTTACTCCCTCCACTACGCCGCCATTTTTGTTGTTATTTTGCAAACTCACATTTAAACACGTGACCATTGCTACCCCAAAAAGGTCGTTTTTGTTTTGTAAAAACATTTGCGAACACAGCTGCAGTCTTCAATCCGTTGGCGGAGAAAATATCCGCTGATCTAGCTTTTTCCTTCTCCCCATTGCACACGGGTGACTCTTGCAAGACTCGTCGCGAGCTTCCTCCCTCGTTCGGTGCCCTTGTTTAAACTCGTAAAGAGCCAGGAGCATAAATCCCTTTTTGTTTTTTCATTTTTACTTAGAGGGACTGAAAAAAATATGCGGATGACTTTGCATCTAAATCACTGATTAAAAAAAAACCACGAGAACGGGAATTTGTGGCGAATGTAACGGTATTTAGCATGTCAACAAATTTGTTTATATATATATACACACACACGACTTCAATTCATTTACTACGAAACTTCGAGAGATGTTTAAATGACCCAGCAATAACAAAGACTTTGTCATCCATTTGTTGTCTCTTGACACACACACACATATGCATGCACGCACGTGTAGTTCATCCATGAGTAGGCATCACATTATGGGAGTTTTCAACAATTTCACACGATGAACCAATATGCAAATTTCGCCCTGAATTTTGATCGGAAGCTCTGAACGGTCGACCAAAGCCCACAGCTATTCTATAGATACATGTCAGCTGAGCCTGCACGTGGTCTGCGTTTCAAAGACCTCATTTATCAACAGCCGCTTGAAAAGCCTTCAATAGCTTTTCGAAAAATCTCGCCAACACGTGCTGGCCTGCACTGCCAAGGATCGCAGCATCAACTCAGGCGTGAACCTCCCATGGCCGTTATACGGAAGAGTAAATTTAAAGGTTTTAACTTCAGCGGCCACGCCAGTGGCAAGACGACAAAGGTCAGCACCCTGAACGCAACTCACGCATCAACTAGGCTCAGAGAAATTAGTTGTGTGGCAGGCGAAACTGCAAACACCCAAAAGGATCTCCCTCGTCGAATGTTTGACCAAAGTTGGGGAAGTTGTGTGTGAAGACCACAAAAAAAAAAAAAACGACAAAACTGATGGTCTGGGAGCGAACGTTCGAGACATTGGAACTTATTTACACGCTGAACTAAGTTCAGACTTGTTTGTCAATACATTTGACAGCTCGATGAGACTCTGGGGTACTTCGGAAGTTTAGATGTTTCGGTACTTTGGCCATTTATGAACAGCCTTTAGTGTACATTTTGCCAGGGGATCACCTGGTAGTGAAGTGGTTAAAACATACGCTTCTCTAAATTAGTGAGGCTCTGGATTCTAGTATGACAGTACAAGCCGCTGGAAGTTTCCCCCTGTTTCTCCTTCCTCCTCTCTAAGTGCAAAAACACTTCCCGCCAAACCAACTAGTTAACCAAACCACGATAAGCCAGCCCTTGTATGCGGTTTGATTTTCGTTTTGTTTTGTTTTTTTTTTGTTTTTTTTTTTTCTTTCTTTTTGTTTTTGTTTTTTTTTTTTTTTTTTTTGAAGGCTGTTACGAAAGAAAAATTAAGTGGAGCGAAGATCGAATTTCATCTGTATTAACTGTAATTACCTGTCACATTTGTTTCATTTGACCCGAGATGAATTCGTGGAAATACCGACCTTTTCTGAACCGGTATAATTTTGTCGGACAAATAATTAGAGGTCCTTAACTATACAAAAATTGACGGACGTTTGACTAAGAAAGATTTTAGAAATCACATTGTCAACGACTTTTACACATTTGAAAATCATGGTACACTAACTGCAACTATACTTGATGATTGCAAAGAACATTTGCAAGCGATGTCAAGTACGTCGCTTCTTTTATTCAACCTTCACATAAAAGTACATCTTTGAAGACACACGAAAGAGAAAAACAGAAGACTGATTATTACTAGATGAGCTTCTCGATTGCATATGTAACTTCTACCCTGGCGTTTCGATCTGACCATGCAAAGAATTAACCGCACCCTGAGCTGGTGTCTTGCATATAATATTATACTTTCTCTCTGTGCACACACCAAGTCACTTTCCTTGTTTTCGTTTATTCTGCGAGTTGCCTTTAGACACACCAGTGGCATTCCTGCAAATTACTTGCGCTCCGCGGATTTTTGTTCATAACTATTTCGCCAAAAGGCGAAAAGGGAAAGAGCAGCTGGTGATGACTGTTCGCCACACAGTCTCATTTGCGTGTGTGATGACTTTCGTTCAATAAAATGAGAGTTTCGGATCAAGCAGAATGCTTCACATGATCAAAGAAGATTCCAATCTAATTATATTTCTATGACAATTTTGATTTAAAAAAAAAAAAAAAAAGAAACGAACAATGATAATTTTAATAACATCAATATGAAACAAGATCGAGATAATGGAATGAAGAAAGAAGGAAAGCAAACAATAATCAAGAACAATTGATTTTAAGATGCATAATTATAAATTAAGATAAAGCTGAATCGACGTGAGTGAAATAACTGTGTAAAGACATTCTCACGGTAGTCTCACGTGACCATGCACAGCGTAAACCCCTGAACCCTGTAAGCACCTATCTACGTCCGTTATCTGTTTTCCTCTGTCTTTCACTTACATTCCATTGAAAAATCACGCATGGCAAACTTCAGACTGGAGATATGTGCGGAAAGTAAATTTCCTGCAACAGTTACAACAGTGTCAGCTGCTGCCCCTTGTGACCTTCACCTGTGGGTCACGCAGAGTGCGCTCCCTTACAGCACATGTTTGCTGTATATCTGATAATTAATAGTCTTAAGATCTGTAGATCAATTAATAAGATGTCATTGTGTTGACAACAGGTTACCTAGCCCTTGACGTTCGTGAATATAACATCACCAATACAACTCAGCTTGGTACTTTTTGAGTCAATGTCTAGTTCAAAGCGAACTCGATGAAATCTGTGCATTTTCATTACGAAGTTATTCGATCACAGTTGTTTTGGTTATCGTCTGTTACTCAGAAATGTTTCGAGCGTTCGCCAGTCAGCGAATCTGTCAGTGGTGCTGTAGTTTTCATCAGCATCTAATCCGAATGCACTTCGTGAGTGTCAGTTTGTCCTCTGTAAATTAAATTTGTCAATAAAATTTAAGAGACAAATGTGTGTAATGGTGCCTCACTCTGCCACTAAATATTTTGGAGCCGCGTAGAGAACATTATGTTTATGTAGATTTTGCCATGTTACAAATAAAATATGATAATTGTATGTCTAATTAAACCACTCCTGTAATAAGAGTGCCAGTTAGTTCACTCAATCGTATATAATTTCCGGAGCTATCTGATCAAATGAATGTTATCATTGCAGACGAATGGTGTGGCTACTGAACTTCCAAGAATCACCATTCCAGTTAAAATGCAGAAACAGCTGATAAAACTGCGTGAACGGAAGCAGCACAAACAGCACCAGTCAAAGAAACCATCATTCAAGTCACCTCTTGTTATATCTTGCAAGCGCAGTAATTACAACCACCACAGAGGACAGACTTACAGTGATTTTGGGCCATCAACATTGGCATCATATGGCTGGAAAAATCGCAAAGCAGCTGGGGATTATATGACAATCATGTGTCATGACAAGGTGTGTTTAGTTTCGTAGTTACTATTTATTTTGTACACCAGTCAACTTAGTTGTCAACAGTCTATTGACTTGTCTGCCTTTTTGTCTTCCACTGCAGATTTATGGCATTCTCCGTCCTTTCTCCTTCAGTCCTTCATATGCTGTCCATGTCTCCTACTTGTGTCAAGGACTGAGAGCATGCTCCTGTGCAAGTGTGATTATATATTATAATTTATTTCAAAGCAGTTGCTGAAGTTTGCTTTGATGATAGAATTGACTGAGATAGATCAGTATTTGTTGTTTTCAGAATCCAGCACTGCTGTCAGAAGAGTCAGAAATAACATTTACTGATTTAAAACTTGATGATGACATAAAGAAGGCAGTACTTGCACTTGGCTACCAAAAACCTACCGCTATACAGGTATGCTTTAAATGTTCTAGATTACTTTTGAAAAGAAAGTTATTTGTGAATGTTATGTATGTTTTTTATATTTAGTATTACACTTTAAATCTATCTTTGCATATTTTTATTAAACTAAAGACATTCTGATTTGAGCTGTGGGCTAGATTAATAATAACAATTTTCCTTTTAAGTAATCGTTTTAAAGACATTTTCAGTGGATATTCATATTATATTATATATGATGTTTTTTAACAGATTTTTTTATGTTGCCTTTAGCAAGCTGCTTTGTCATCTATTCTGAGTGGAACACACACACTGTGTGCTGCTGAAACTGGTGAGTAGCATTGCTGCCATATTGTTTGTGTGTGTGTGTGTGTGTGGTTTTTTGTTGGTTTTTTTTTTTTTTTTTTTTTTTTTTTGGCAGAAATCATTTCACTGCAGCTTTGATAAACTTTTTCAACTTCTTTATGTCCCAGGCTCAGGAAAGACTCTGGCATACTTGCTGCCAGCCCTTGACATGCTGCTGAGACGAAAGAGATGCGACATAATGACACAGACAGAGAACTCTCCTTCAGTCATAATTTTAGCCCCATCCAGAGAACTAGCAGATCAGATTACAGTAATCTTGGCATTTTAAAGCTACTTTCCCTCCTTATTAACATCTGCACACATAGGTGGCTTAGATTATATCTCGAATATGATTTGAACTAACTGTGAACTGTAAAATGTAAGTTAAAGCTAAATCTAGACATCTAATCACTGGCATTGATTTTTTTTTATCTTCTACTTTAGTGAAACCCCTAAAGACATGTCCTTTTATACTTGCATGTGGACTTGTTTATTGTAGTGCCTTTTTCTTACAGTCCACAGAAGTAAGTTTTTTGGTTTTAATTTTTTTGCAATACTTGTGTAAAGTTTATCACGATTTACAGTTTGTTAGGATAATTCCATTAACGCTCCAAGTGAGAGATTCCTTAGAATGAATGTGAACATATCTTTGTTATTGCCTATGAAGACAATGACAGAACTATATGTTAAATACCATGGCTCATGCATGTTAAAATTTAACAAGTGTGTTTGTAAAAACCTTCTGTTCTGGATCCTTCTTTCAGGGAGTAGCAAGGAGTCTACAAGAGCATCTTGATTTTGTTCCTTACTCAGTTTGTGGAGGAAGAGGGACAAAGGTAAAAATGTCTTCTTATACTTAATACCTAACATTAATTTTAATATTTTTATAGTGCAACACATAGTCTGAACAATGGGATACTATTTCAGAATAATTGAATATTTCGGTTTTCATTTTTATATCTTACATGAACAGGGTCGATTGGCATGGCCAGTGAGGAAGCCTATGGACATTCTTATTTCTACACCTGGTGTATTACGAAAATTTCTTATTGCAGGTTTGTCTTGACTCTATTTTTTCTTCCTTTTTTGTATTTTAGCTTGTAAAATAGTTTCCCTTGTATTTGCTTTAGTCCTAAGGCTATAGCTGCATAAGGTTATAGAGTATATCTTAACCCTACATATTATTTTTAAGGACACATTAAACGGTCAGCCCTGCAGCAGATTATTCTGGATGAAGCAGACACTCTGCTTGATGACAGCTTCATTGGCACTTTGGACAGTATTCTGCAAAGACTGAGGGTAATGCCTTCCTTTTGTGTCAATTGTTATAGCATGAAGTGTGGCCTATGTTCACATCAGTTTTCCTAATGCTTGCTTATTTAACATGTATTCATTATGATTCTTCTTGAAAGGGGGTAAAATCCTTCTTTTTTTTTTTATTCCAGCTTTCACTCACCCTGGTTCCCTCTGAAAAGTTTATGCAGCTTCATTCTTATATTTTTCACTTCTTGTTTAAAACAAATCATCTTAATTCTTAACATTAAATAAAGTAGTATGCACTAATATTTTTAAAAATCGCAAATTTTGCTGACTGGAAAAATGTATGTTTAAAGCAAGCATTTTAAAAAGAATTAGTATTTTTAAAGATTTTATTAGTATATCGGTTTTAAAAAACATTCTGCCCATCCTACCAAGTTAGGTGTGATCATTGTGGGTTGTTTTATATATATAGGTGTGTTCCTCATGTTCTAGGTCCAGGCACAGACAGGAATCGACCCTGTTACAACTGACAACAAAGAGAAATCTTCTCCATTCGTGTCTGGTGTTCAGTTTGTGTTGGTCAGTGCCACAATGCCACGAGATTTGCAAAACAGCATTGGCACCTACCTACCAGTGAGTTAAAAGAAATGAAAACTGTTTAACTACAGTACTCTTTAATAATACCTTTCTCTTGGCAATTATTTCTATACCTGTTTATTCCCATTAATAACGGACTCATAAGAAAAATAATGTTGCATGCGTTTGAAATAAAGAAATAGTGTAGACAAAGGTAAATTGTTTAAAATAGGAGTGAAGATTCAGCATATTTTTTTTTTGTTGCCACATTGTTCATTTTGTTTAATTCTCCGTAAAGATAATGAGGTAGGGGAAAATATGAACCTTAGTACTTTAGACTTAATGTGAATTTGTATGAGAACCTGTTTATAGAAGAGAGATGGAGACAGTTTACTCTATGTAATGTGGTATCTCTGACAATGTACATGGGGGTGTGTGGTGTGTCTGCTTTGACTCTTGTTGTTTATTTAAGTGGTAGTTTTATTTGTGATATTGCTGTAACATATTGTGATATTGTTTTCGTATGGTATACTGTATTTTATGTGTTATGTATTGTATGAAACAAAATAAATGTATATATATTTTTAAAAAAAAAATGCAGGAAAAAAAATCTCCATAGCTTCTCCGCTGTATAAAGTTATATTTCTGTTGAACTGTCATATAGCTGGCATTCAATGTATGAAAAAACAGCAGTGCTTTAAGACCAGATGTTCACATTTCTCCTGTTAGCAAGAATACAAGACATCGAGGTGTGAATGATGGAAAAACTGCACATTTTATGTGCATGTAGACCTATTAATACGTAGTCTTTTTTTTTTTTTGAGTGAGAAAATCAGCTAATTAAAAAACTGTCTATGTAGATGATCATCATTAACCGCCAAATGACTGTGCAGGTGGACTCTATTAAGAAAGTGACCACTGCTGGTTTAAATCGACTGATGCCTCACGTTCCCCAGAAATTTTTAAGAGTGCTGCCATCACGGAAACCAGGTTTGTTACGAAAATTGCATTCAATATGAAAAGGCCATCAACAGGATTTTGAAAATTGCTTTGTAACATTAACAAATAAAGCAAAATTGTGTTCTGTTAATATTTCTCCCCACAGTTATTTCTACCTTTACCCATTCATAATGATTTAAGTTCTTTACCGTCTTTTTGTTTTTTAAATCTATATGACATTGCAGTGAGATTTTTTTTTTTTTAATTATGTTAACCATTCTAAGCCTGTTGCTTGAAACTTTATTTTATACAGAAATAATTCTAAAGCTAGCAAAGCAGCAAATTGAAAGAAGTATGCCATCCATGATATTCTGTAATGACAGCCCCACAAGTTTCTTCTTAAAGCATCTTTTGGAGGAAAATGGTATCACTTCTGCAATTATAAATGGGAAGATGCAGGAAAAGGTAAGAGAACAGGCAGTTTATGTTTAGCCTTGTAAATGATGATGTTGTACTATATATATATAAATTTTGTTTGCTTTTGTTATGTAAGGTTTTTTTTTTATGTGCTTGCAGTAAAGTTTGGACAGCTGAGAAACCTTTTCTGATTTTAAGAATGTGTGCAGATTTTGTTTGTTTTCTTTAGGATTGTTTTAATTTTCTTTAGAGTAACAGGAAGAAACCCAAATCCTATTTTACTGTCATAGATTATGAAGTTAATAGAAAGGAAATCTATAAATAAGTTTATGTTTATTCTTTTCTCATCTCAGTACCGCCGTGGTGTGTTTGACAAGTTCAAAGATGGGCATTTCAACATCATGGTAGCCACAGATGTGGCATCTCGCGGCTAGACACCCTTCATGTAAGCTTGATAGAAGAATATATACTTGCACTGTTTTTGAACATGCAAGCAGGTCATTTCAAATTGAGACTACCATGACATCAGAATAAAGCAAAGAACAGCTGTTCCTATGTTCCAGACAAACAACTTTCGGACATTTTCTAAAATTAGGGGCGACATGCTCATTCTTTTTATTCAGCAAGACTTTATAGTTGTACTCAAAATAATGTTGTAGAATGGTAAATTCATGTAATTTATTTTTGTGTGATTTGTATTTTCAGGTACAACATGTCATAAACTACGATTTTCCCTTGTTTGTGTCTGATTACATTCATCGAGCAGGCCGTGTTGGTCGTGTAGGGGCCAAGCACAATGGTCAAGTGACCAGCCTTGTATCACACAGTTGGGAGGTGGATGTTTTATGGCAGATAGAGGTGAGTGTGGTCACATACTTCATAATCAGTCTTTAAAAAGCAGAGAGCTGTCAGTGAGGTGTATAACTTATTCATCTATTCTTTGCGTAACTTGTTTGAGCTTATGTGCATGCATGCACCACTTATACCATATGCATAGCCTGGTCAGTCACAACTAAATTAAGAACATTTAGATTTGTACAGTTAGATTTTCCAAAGTAGTCTAGGCACAGTTAACAAATTTATAAAATACACTTTATTTATAAGCTTGCTTACTCTATACTTGCTCTTGTTTATAAGCATGCTATATCTACCATTCTATATGAATTCCACCGGACATACCGAGCTGCAGATCTAAGAATACCCCAGCCATGAGCAAATTTATTTTTGGTTTGGAATGTCTATGTAGGTGAGCCAAAAGTTCCATAAAATAAAACAGAAAATAAGAGAGCAAATTTGATTTTTCTGTATGGTCACAAAATTAAGTTGTGCTTATAAGCATACAAGGCAGAGGCACAGGCTTGACACTATAGATCATACACAGCATTCTTTTTTCTAGTAAATGGTTGATGAAATAGTGAAATAGCTGAGTCAGGTAAAATGAAGAAATAACATGTAAAGATATCTTTTAAATCACATTACAGATTGCTGCCAGAAAAGTATCCGAAATACACAATGTCAATGCCAACATCAAACGAAAGGTGGAGGCCGATTTTTCCAGGAGACATGGCAAACCCTCCGACATTATTTGATTTGGTGTTTTCGCGTGAAGCAATACTTTGCTGTTGTGAAAAATAGAGTAACATTCATGTGAGATGCGTAGACATGCCACAGATCACATGACCTCATGCATCTTGTGTTGGTAATCATGTGAGGTGTGGAGGCATCTGGTGATAGACAAATTGGCTTCAGCCGGGCTGCCTTTTCTGATGTTGTCTGAGGTGTTGTAGAGATCTATCCTTGTACAGTTGAAAAACATGGAAGCCTGCATCAGCCTGTGCTTGTTTGAACATTGACATTTATTCTTTAGGTGTAGTAAACTGGTTAATTCGTAGTCTGGATACTCAGGAGATTGCTTTTCATAATCAGTAAGATGCCTTTATTCAAGTGATTACAGGCTGTGTTATAATGAGTAAAAGACTAATGAAGAGTTTTTTCCTGTCCAGTAATGGTTCTGTTTTAAACATTTTTAATTGATCATATAAATGATCCTGATTTGCAGTCATGTAAAGCAACAAAGGCTTAAAATTTCCTTGTTGTTAGAATTTACATTAGATGAATGCAGTTTAACTCCTGTCGCGATAAGTTTTACTCGAGTGGAAAATACACTTACTGGAAATAAGAATACCATGATATTGTGTAATCTTTTGATGTTATGCATGTGTGCAACAAGTGGACATAGGAGCAGTGATCTGTAGCTGGTACACCATGCACACAGTACAGCCTGTTGTAATCCATAACTGACATGGCGTTAAGCATCCATAACCAACCAATCCCCATCCATAATGAGTTTGTAGTGACTATGCAACCTTCATCTTTAAAATCAAACACACCAACAAGATGACCACAAAACTTACCAAACAATATAAGATTTTGATTTTCACACTCTTCACTTAAAATCATATCTGTGCATAACTCCCAAGAATAAAGATCCAAGAAAAGCATATTTTTTACAACACTACAAAAATGTAAATTAATAAACAATTTTTGTCTTTGAAAAATTGATTTTTTTTTTCCACAGAACCTTGAAGGCATCCAGGTGCTATGTTCTTAAATGCACATTTTGCCTATAAAATATGTTTTGTATTTTATATCATATATTAAGTGGATAACCTAATTATTATATTATTTAATCATGTCATTCTTAATGTGTTCTAAATGCCCCATTAGGGTGGTGAAAGCATAAAATATCTTTACTCATGGTAAATCGACGGCATCCAAAGCCTATGGTGCACAGAGTAACACTTCCTTCTCCCCGGTTGATCCAGCGATGATCAGTAAAGAGGGTTAGAGAAGGTAAAGGGAGAGGAAATGAGCATCGCCCTTGTACAAAGCAGTTGCCTTGGTATGTGCATGAGAATTTTAACCTCACCTTCCCTACCTCCCTAAGATGGTAACTACCTTGAACTTATACTATGCCATCTCATGGCAAACATATATGGGATGGAAAACAAATCTGTGATTTGAGAAAATTAATTGTTTTTAACATTTATACACATAACTATTCGCATGCAGTTGTTTTGACACACTCTTCTCATATGGATGATGATATGGTCGACTGCATAAAAGTCGAGATTGAATCCGTGTCTGGAGTCATGCAAGAGTGGCTTTGTCTCCCTGTATGATGTAATAAATGTACATAGCACTTACAATCACCACACCAACCCCTGACATGGCATTTTATGCTTTCTAATTAGCTGTGACACAAATTAATTGAAAAATATAAATTCCGATGCCACAAAAGCCGAATGCAACTCGTTCGTGTTTTTTTGTTTTTGTTTTTTTTTTTTTTTTGTTTCGTTGGTTTTTTGGGGTTTTTTACGAGTATTTCTTGACCATTATGCTTATGACTTTTGTACATAGTCATCGTGCAAAACTGTGTCAGACTCTAGCTGTTCATAGCACGAACTTGTGTTCATATCTTTTCGCCGTATTTATTATTTCGCTCACCCCATCTCCGGGTCGCTTATTGGTGCTGTTAATAACAAAACGTATGTTTTAATCACAAACATACACTGATATGTTAATAATGAATAAAAATAAATAAGATAACCGTGTTGTCACGGCTGTGAATAACAGTTAATTCGTGGTGTTGTCTTCATTCAACATAAACTGACGTTAGTAATGAATAAACATACAGATCAGAAAGTGTGATTTTGATAGGCATGTTTACATTCTTTTTAACTACATGTACAGTTTCTTTTAAAGAGGTTTATCAAACAACATTAGTGTAAAAGCTCTTCCCTCTCGAAGTGTGAACTACAAGCTAGACCGCGATCCGAAACTCGTTGACACGGAAGTGCATGAATAACTTTTGACCCCGAAAGTTCAAAGTGTACTCTGCATATAAGCGAGTCTTGACGAACGTAATGACGAAGCAAAGTGCATCATCGATTCCATGCACATGATCTCCAACTGGTGCAAGTCCTTTAGTATATCGTGTAAGTATTTTGAATACTTATTGTAAATGAGTAAAGTTGCGCAAGGTGTATACTTACTGATAACTTTTCTAAGGTGTATATAACAGAAGCGTGTTTATGTTTACTTTATAATATATATACACGCCCATCAGCTGAGCACGTTGAACATTTCGAGCAGCAGAGAATTTATCTATTTCAAATGTATGACATGAGCAATACAACTTTCAAAAAAAAAATCAGACATCGTGTACTTAATATATATCGTACAGTTGTAAGTTGTAAGTTGAAAACTCCGGAACTTTGCATTATATTGGTGTACAGGCTGTTTACAATAAGTTATAATGCAAAAAAGTTTGCAGGTCATTCTTCAAAGACGTTTCATTAATGAACACAAATACATTAGCACTGAAACGCATTATACTTGTGATGGTTAGTCAATATTAAGGTGCATCAAATATCTATTTATGCAATTCAATTATAGTATGATGCAGCATTAAAAAAGTATATATAGATTCAGGCTGACTTAATTAATTATTGATTCAGGAAAATTTGACGCGGATTTGGTGAAACGTTAGTAGACAAATATGCACATCTCCAGATAGAGTGATTGTGTTAAGAACAGTCCTGTTTTATGGATACTCTGAAAACTAATTTAAAATGAGTAGCCAACGTGCTTATAAAAACTGTATAGCAGAAACAGTATGAAAGATTTCATAAAGATAATTCACAAAAATCACAGCTTGTTCTTTTACTTGGTGATGACTACAAAAGAAAATGACTAAATAAAAATAAAAATATAAGAGTTTTCAACAAATATTTCTTTTTTGTTTCACTTATACATTGTTAAGACATAGAGAGATCTTTGACACATCACCAAATATAGAATACAATAGCTATTATCTTCAGGCAATCGCTCCGCTGTCCTAACCTCGATTATACAGTACACACACAATATTTTGGTGAGCTGACATACTGATTCAAATGGCTTTGTTCAGAGGCTATATATTTACTTTCAAGATGAAACTGTAACTGTGCATGGTCTTTGGATTACACTATTAGCCCTAGCATGTAAAGTACTGTTTGCCTTTTTTTTGTTCTCATTCTAATAGCAAATTATATCATAGCGGCACTTCTTTGAAGAAAATGTTAGAATAAAATAATAGTATAAATCAGGTAAGGTAAAAGTGGTCCCCTAAATGTTTGGTCATTTGTAAATGAAATGTCAGAGACTACATTTTTGTTAGGGTCAATTTTTTGTGAAAGAATTGCCTATCTCCTCTCTCTCTCCTGAAGCATTACGTACTTCCTAAAGGTAGATGGTAGATGTTGAATAGTCATCAGGGTGAGTTTGTAAGTGTAGGATATCCTTTTTTGGGTACAGCCTTTATTGTATAGTTGTCAAGCAAACAGAGAAATGACTTTTGTACATTCCTGAGCAGGAAAAGGTACAATGAAACTTGCAGCTTAGATTCTGAAGTTATGTTCCTGCAGTCTGGAACTGACAAAAGTTGTCACTGCTTATTCTCTGCACATCTGTTGATATTGAAACAAGTAAAAAGACTTGTGGGAAGCAGCTTGGTGAGACAGATATTCATGTTCATATTTCACCACCCTGCCATTCTGGAAACATCTGAGATAGGTGTGACTGTCTAGCCTCCCATCACCTTTAACATAACAGCAACACAGACACACGTGTGCATTTTCTCTCACAGTACCTTTAGGCACATGTTCATGCATGTGCACACACTCTCTCTCTCACATACACTCTCTTTGTTTTCTCTTGTGTTTCTCAGACTGGCAAGATAGCCCCTTTAGAAGATGTCAACTGCTGAAACACCAAAAGAAAACAGGCCAGCCATCTTATCAGAAGAACATGAGGAGACAGATGAGGATGAACAGCTTGCTGTGGAGCTCTCAGAAATAAATAAGAAGAGGCCTCTGATCCTTATAGAGGTGGTGATTTTTCTGTATTTTTTCAGTCTAGCCATATCTTCTCCTGTCTTGCAGTTCTACCTGTATCAAAGATTCTCAAAGGAGCTTGGATGGAATGGAGGGGACAGTGAAAACTACTGCAGTAACTCAAGCCAAACAACCAACTCACTTGAGGACAAAGTACAGCTTAAAACAAATGACTTTATCATGTATTTTTACTTTATCTGTAACTTTCTGTCCTTTATTCCTGGACTTCTGTTTGGAAATTTGACTGACAGGTTTGGGAGAAAATTTGTGATCGTACTTTCTTTAATAGGCCTTTTTCTAACTCAGTTATCATTTGCATCCATTTTTTACTGGAAACTGCAACCAGAGTTGCTTTTCGTAAGCAGTATCTTTCAAGGTCTGAGTGGTTACTATGGTCTCTTTCTTGCTGCAGCGTTTGGTATGGTTGCAGACTTCACACATGATGGAAAGAACCGTTTATTGCGAGTTACAACCTGTGAGGGAAGCATAGCCATATCAGTATCTTTAGCAACAGTTCTGTCAGGAATATCGATAAAAACCTTTGGTTTCATCTGGCCAACAATCTTTTCAGCAGGAATGACAACTCTTTCCATTATTTTTGCGTGCTTTTTCTTACCCGAAACACACCATCCTTCCAGCAGTGTTCCTGTGACATGTGCACTCTTCATCAGATGCTTTCAATTTTATGTGAAAGACACCCCAACAAAACGCCGATTCAAGCTGATTGTCTGCCTCATTTGTTTTTTGACTACACAGGCAGCAGTAATTGGAGACAGTAATATCAACATCCTCTATCTGCTAAATAGCCCATTTTGTTGGGCTGAAGTTAAGATCACTATTTTTGGTGGAGTTTTTGTCCTGGCTAAATGGATTATTGTTTTGACATTGGTACATTTTGGCAAAGGCTGGATTTCAGAGACAAGCTTTGTATTGATTGGTGTTTTCTCTGCAGCAGCTGGTTATTTATGCAAAGGAATCGCATGGGGAGATCTTCTCATTTATATTGGTATGTACCTTCAGGAAATTTGAAATAAGATAGCAACAACAAAAAGAACCATTCTTAATTTAAACTAGTGAAGTGGTGAAGTTGTGCTGATGAAGCCCACAATAATTTATGGATATCTGCAATTTTAGAAAAGAGACTAATTTAAATTACCATTTTGTAATCTATTTTTAAATTTATAATTTGTCAATTTAAATTTATAATAGGCTACATATGATGCCTTCTTTGATAACTTTCACCTATTTGTGTCATCTGATTTGTTCAGTTGTCTTTTTTATGTACCAATACATTCTTTATTGACATTCTTGCCAAGCCATTTACCAGTATATTTCTGGCTGACATTCTCTTAACTGTCTATTTTAATACCTATCTGTAGATATTTATCTCTTTTGGCTTATTCTAATGTGTTGTAGGTGCTGCTGCTGGATTACTGACAGACATTGTATCACCTATGTGCAGGACTTAATGTCTAAGGCAGTGGCTCCTGATGAGCAGGGTAATTTTCTTTTTCTTTTTTAAAAATATTTCTTGATGATAAACACTGAAAATCCTTTTCCATTCTTTCTTTTCGCTTGTTTATGCCTTACACATATGCAAAATAAACAACCTATTCAAATTCCCATCTACAAGTTACAGTCAGAGTAGCTAATCTTCAAGAGCTTAATTATTTTCAACAGCTAGTGTGAACGAATGACTCCTCATTTTCAGGTGCAATATTTGCTGGAATTGGAGTGCTACAAATGATAATTTCCTCACTGGCAGGTGTTTTATTTTCATCCATCTACAAAGCAGCACTGGGTGTTTATGAGGGTCTGCCATTTATCACTATGTCTGGTTTGGCCATCACTAATACAATATTTCTTATGTAAGTATACGTAAGAAAAAAATAAGCAAAACTCACAGATAATTTTCTAAATTTGTTTAAGGAATAATCGGAGTCAAAAAGATGGTATTCATTCAAACAAAGACACTTTTCATTGTTAAAAATAAAGGTACTTAAAGGCCAGGTATCGGTACAGGAACAGTTTCAGGACATAATCGTCCATGCAAATTGTTAACATGCAGTAAAGAACAACTGTTACTGAAATGAATAATGAAAGAAAATAATAGTGTAAGTACAATACACAGCAAACTCTTTACAAATTGGAATTGTTTGCCATATTCTTCAAGTAAATGATTTTTTTCTTTACTTTTTGACTGTCCATATTTGACCAAACTGAATTAGGTGGCTTAGATTCAGAAGGGAGCTAAGCATGTTAAGAGATGACAAAGATTAGGGTGTCCAGCTTGTCACTGGGACAAAGCAAGGAAAATGTTGCTCTAGAACAGTGGTTCTCAAAGTATTTCGGACCGCGGACCACTGTACTTAAGTAAAAAATATGGCGGACCACCAAGGCCTGAAAATCACTCTGTACAGAATTCAAATTTAAATTGCCGCGTTTGATTACAATTCAAAACTAAATGTACTTCTGTGACAGTAGTAGTAAGTTGACATAAAACACCTACCCCGTTCTTTGTTATTAAAATGTTAATGCGAGGAATGAATCACTTTAAATATCACTTTGCTGCCATATGATGACTGTCAGCCGCGGACCACCTGACCTATGCCCGCGGACCACACTTTGAGAACCACTGCTCTAGAAAATATCGAAGAGTGTACAGCATGGATATTTGATAGAGGATTTGTTCTGGCCTTTCAATTTAACAACCAGGTACTAGGCATGGCCAAGGTTGGTTTTTATGTAATGAAGATGGACAAAGGAGAATGCTTTGTGATATGTCACAGAGCATTATAAAAAGAAGAGAAGATACAGTTTGTGAGCTTCATGACTTTTGAGGCTAGCTGAATTTCAGATGAAACAAAGTGTGGAGACCAGTAATATATAATCAAGTCACAGGGTTATTACCTGCTTAAACTAATGACTTTGCTGTGTGCATATGTGTGTTTATGTGTGTGAGAAAGAGAGAGTGCCTGAGTGTGTATGTATGTGTGTGTGATCATATGAAAAGGTACATGATAGCTTATATTACAAGTCTGAATAAAATGATTAGATGTGAACAAACTGAAGAGAAAATATTGCAACAAATATTCTATATAAGCTTTGAAAAAAAAAAACCACATACGTGTTATCTAAATACTCTAAATTTTTTTTATAAAATAAAGAATTATTAGTGGCTTTGTAAACAAACATTTTCCTGTTGATAAAAGCATTTGTTTGCCTTTGCAGACCTCTAATCATCAGAATACGGCGACACCCAGAACAGGGGGAGGCAGTTGGCTACACTCAAGCCATCGATACCTGACCTTCTACAGCTTTTTTTTTTTTGTTTTGTGATCTATACATGATCTATACATGGTATCTATACATGGTATCTATACATGGTTGTGCACATGGAATTGTGTGTATGTGTAATGTGGGTAAATAGGTAAGTGGAGGTATGGGCATAATAAGACAATAGTTTATGCTGATTTTTTTATCACTTCAATGCTAAATATACAATTACGTGCCTCTTAATGACAAAATACTTTTTTGTTTTGTTAAGCAATTTCATGGTTATTATAGTGTTCGTACACAGACTTTTTTATTACCATTATCAATTATCATTCCTCAGTTTGTCATCCATGCACTTGGTTCATGTGTTTTATTATGGCGTCACCTGTGTGCATGATGATGCTTTGTGTGTGGTTGGCTGTTAGTTCGTTTGTAGTCTTTCATGTGCATTGCATTGAGCTTCCACACAGGAAAATGTGCTTTACATTCATTATTTCAGTAAAACCATCCTATTAAGACTTGCTAAAATCCACCAAAATCAGGTCATAACTAGAGGGGTTGTCATAGGGAGATCAACCAGTCTGGTTTGATTCCAGGACCAATGGCTTCAGGCACCTATAAATTTAAATTCATTTATTAAAATGGTGATAATAGAGCTCTTAAAAACTATATAATCCTTTTTTTATGTTGTTGTTTTGCATTTACTTGGTCATGTTTATTCTTCCAGTGTTGAGCTTGATTAAAATTTACAGGGAAACTAAGTTTCCAAGTATATGAGCAATCAGTCAATACACATATATACTGCTGTAAACAAAGATGTTCATTTAAAGTGCACAATTTATATTTTTTAATGTGATTTCAGCAAATCGCAATAATGCACAAATAGGCAGTCATAAGAATTTTATTTCAAATATGACTTCTGCAAAAGTTCGTTTATTAACTTATGAAGCACAATTACTGATGTGTCTATAAGAAGACAACCACAGACTTCTGACTATAATTATTAAACAGGGACCGGCCATTTTGACCAAAAATCATATCGCTCCAATTTTTTTAAAAAAATTTAAGAGAAAATGTTATGCTCACTTGTATGGATTTTTTCCTCTTAATGTGTGCTGCCAGTTGCCATTTTTTAGCAAAATATTGGTTGAACTTACTTGAACAACGTAAAGTCATCGGACATCAATTTGTCTTTGCAGCATATATAGGATTGTTAAACCCCAGCAGGTGCACATAGCGTTATGGGAGATGATGTAATTATGTAAGTATATTCTTGATAAATGATCATGATAATACGAAAAATAGTTTTAGATGCTAATAAAAGTCATAACTGAAAGGAGAACAATTGAAAGAAATCAAAACCAAAATGAACAGGGATGCTTAAACCATTCCATCTATAGGCATACAAGATGCATATAGAATGCCTGGTGTAATGGTTTACCAAGGCTGAACTTTAATGAAATGTTCTTTTCTAGTCTTTCATGTACAGTTATTTAACTTTTTTACTGAGATGTTAATTATTCCTCCTGCATCGATTTTGCACCATTTGTGATACTCTTCACATACAATTTAATCTGGTTTGGGGAGAATTCCCTCATGTTTACATTTTAGCCTGTTGTATTTTTTTCTTCCATTAATCTTCCTTTTTTTCCCTCAGATATAGGACCCACTCTTTTTTTCATTTGTTTCTGGATGTGTGCTCCTATGGTCTTGGTTATGTTTGCATAATTTTTTGAAAATAGCCGTTTTATATCTGCAATCTTTGACTCTAATGGAAAAGATGCTAAAAGATAAATATCCAACCATGATAAAATATTTGATAAACAACTAATCAGACTGATTTTGTTTGATGCCTCATTGTGGTTGCAATTATCAGAAGTGAGCAAGGTGTTATCTATCAGTTTGTCTTCTTGTAATTGCAAACACTCTTTTATGCCAGAAACAAGTTCATTATTTATTATGCTTTATTAAAATGACTTATGTGTTCTCATTGTTGTTTTAAGGAGACTTGTTATTTTGTCTATTTTTATTCCTTGTTACTTGTTGAGGAACGTAGGGTCGCAACAGCACCTTGCCAGCAGATCCAGTTTTGGGCAGACCCCCTCAGTTGGGCCATATTTGGTTCTGGCATCCTTTGCCTCCCTGTCTGCTGTATTTTTCGGTCTGCTTTGGTCTTCCAATTCTCCTCTTTCCCTGAGGGTTCCAGTCAAATGCCTGCCTGGCAATGGTGTCAGCTGGTTTGCGCAGAGTTTGTCCTATCCAGCCCCATTTGCGCTCTTTGATGTCTTGGACTAGTGGCATTCTGGCTGGTTCTTTTCCACAGGCTGCTGTTGGAGCTATTTTCAGGCCATCTTATTCCCAGAATATAGCGTAGTCATCGGGTGGTAAAGGTCTGGAGCTTGTTGTTGATGTTTTTTGCCACTGTTCAGGTTTCAGAACCATACAGTAGGACTGCCTTCACATTGGTGTTGAAGATGTGGGTCTTACTGTGAAAGGATAATGCTTGGGGGTTCCAGATGGGACGTAGG
The DNA here is from genome assembly GCF_003073045.1 of Pomacea canaliculata. NCBI lineage: Eukaryota > Metazoa > Mollusca > Gastropoda > Architaenioglossa > Ampullariidae > Pomacea > Pomacea canaliculata. The sequence continues at coordinate 5,135,177 of NC_037597.1, read as the reverse complement.
CTGTTAAAAGCATGCCTGGCCTTGTTGATGCGGCTTTTGATGTCATCCTCCACTTCACCGTTCTTGTTCACAATTCTGCCCAGATATGTGAATTCATCTGTTTCCAGCATGTTCTCTCCTTGAAGTTGGATTGAGAGTTACTGCTTGTTGTTGATTCTCATCACTTTTGTCTTCTGTTGACCTTTAAGCCAGTCTTCTGTTAGCTTACTCAGTTTGGTTTGCACGTTGCTACAGATGAGATAAGAGACTAATGTCATCTGCAAAGTCAAGGTCCTCTAGCTGTTTGGTGAAGGTCCACTGGATACGGGTGTTGTCTTGCGCATAATCCAGTCTATCACCATCAGGAAGATTGTTGGTGATAGTATGCAACCTTATCTTATGCTGGTCTTTATTACAAAAGGTATTTTGTCTATTGATAATATTTTGTTGTGTGACAGATCTACAAATAACTAATGTGACTGCCACATTTTTATTTTATACCTGTACATGTTTTAGGATCCATAAACCACATTCTCTGCATAGTTCTTTACATTTTTTAAAATCAAGCTACTTCTTTTGAAAGTTTATGCAAATAAACATACTTTACTGCCATATTTATTGTTAAAAATGTTGTTCCATGGGAACTACCACTTTTAACAGCATCTCATTAGAAACATAACCATTTTAGTAATATTCTGGGTTACCTTTTGTCGTTGGATGTATTGTACTTTTCTGCTCACCTTTTTTTCTTAATTTACTTAGCATTTTTACCAGGATATCATACTCCACCACCTACATGCATGTATATACCAAAATAAATACTTTTTATCATAGTAGGTGTGTATTTTAGTATATTTGAGTGAACTGCTTATGAATATTACGTATATGTGTGATGAATTGAAGGTCTTGTTTTAATTTAAATTTATATTTTGTACATTAAGTTTTTAACATTATGCCAGCTGCACATACTCCTTGTACATTTGAGCTCAAGCTATGGGAAATCTTTTGAATAGCTGGGAAGATCAGACTTGCCTTTCAGATTTGATTGTTAGGAACTAAAACTTGAGATGATGCTTCATGCTTTTAAATGTATTTACCCTTTACTAAAAGCATTCATATATCTGCTGAATTTTTACAACTCAATGTTTGTTCTAAGAATACATCACTCTATATGTGTCTGGTCACCTCCTGAATCAAGACATATATGAGTATAATGCAGCAGACATTAAAAATGTATGTAAAATGGTGTAAAAGTCTTATCTAACGTACTGTTTACTAAGAGAATTAAAATTGACAAACTGGGGGAACTAGGATTTTTACCTTTCATCCTGAAGACAGCCAAAAGAAAAAAAATAATTCTTTTAATCAGAAACGAAGTGTGCTCACAAGCTAACTTAATTGTACGTGTTGGTAAATATCCGACCTTATTATAGCTACTTGTGTAATCGGTGGTCGATTCGTCTTTTGGGCTTGGGACAATTCGGTATTACTCGGCATAAAATTTTATTTATCCCAGAGAGCAGATATATATGAAACTAAAACAAAAATACCACAACACATTATAATCTGTTTGTCTATAGATACCCAGAATCGGAAACTCGATGGAAGTTGAAACTGTCTCGACAGGACACGCGTCGTGTCATCACATATAACAGTATAACACTTTCAGAAGAGTCTGAAGGTCACTGGGCTGTGCCAATGACTTTGAAGCAGGTGTATATAACACGATTCAAGTTGCACTTTAACAACATGGTCAAAGTGTAGTGGGACGATATTTGACTCGAGCCGCGATCGAGGCGATATATTTCGCTGTGGGGCTAAATGACCGGTAACTGCATGTATGCGCACAGGTGAAACAAAATCAAATGTAAAGATTGAAAGTGGGAGGCAGCGCAGCTGTCCCATTTACTACTATTGATAGTAGAGGAAATGGCTTCTGCTTCCTTGATAAATCAGAAAAACGTTCATGGTAGTTTCGGGGGCAGAGCTTTCTACGTCACATCACTCTAGTCACCTTGGAGTCTCGCCGTCAAAGTAGCGTCCCTTCGAAGATGGATCCCCAAATGTGATGCCATGTGCGTTTAGTTTCTTTTGCCTTGTTAGTAAATATAAAGAAATTCAATCAGTAATTACATACAATAATAGAAATATTGAAATATTTATCAAAGTGCATTTGAACTGCTTCCATATGTAAAAACCCGTGATTTAACAAAGCCACGGATAGGCTGAGATCGTCTGCTAGCGAACACGACAACAGCACAAGTATTGATCCATATACTTAAAATGAAGTTTGCAAAGATCACCAAGCCCCTTACAATAAAACTAAAAAAAGTTATTGAGCTGAAACTTTAAATGTTTCAAAAACACATCTGTCAAATAATCCCACTGATCCTACTACTACAGTGAGGTCATTGAGGACAAAATTAATGCCTGATAGTCACAAAGTGAAGATCAGCATTACAGTTGAACTTCATATATATTGAAATAATTGTTTTGAGCACTGAAATTAAGGCTTTCAAAAAGCCGAGTAATATTTTAGAGGGTTGTATTCCACACTTAGTAGTAGGAGCGAAGTAGGATGCAAGGTTACAAATATTACTCTAATATTTTGCTTCGCAGTGGTGCTATAAAGCTGCTGACTTTCCTTTTAAACATACACCGATATTTTCATCTCAGAAAATTATGTACAACCATACTTTAGTTTCCTGTTCTGTATATAATTAACTTTGGTACATTCTCTTTTCTGCTTCCAGCAGTCCTACTGTTAGCTGGATAAAGATCGAGACAGCGTTGCCATGACTGTCTCAGAATTTCTGGCGTCACTCAGCACCAATCCTTACTTCAGTGCTGGAGCAGGATTGTTTGGTGTTGGAATGGCAGCAGCAGTAGCAAAGACGAGCAAGTCAGGTGATTTAATATGGTGGAGAAGCTACAGCATTTGTGTTTCACAAATTTTATTGAAATAGTCACTTCATAATTTGTCTATTTGTCAAAAAAAGAAAATAGGAATACATTTAAAGTTTGATGAGTAGAAGAGTAAGAGATAAGTTATTACAAAAAAGATGTGTGGATTCTTGCTGCTCTGCTTTTGAGAGAGAAAAGTGGCTAGAAAGTGACTAGATTAATGATGGAAAAAATGCTGTACAACTACTCAATTAATGATCTAAAGCTTGAAAGGCAATGTATTAGGTTATTTGGTATGGGAAAAGATAAGAACTGGAGCTATTATAATAATAATAGTAAATACTATGTTGATCAACATTTCACTTATTTTACACACAATTTTTTTTTACACCATAGATAAGTTTCTTCTTCCAATGTGTAAATAATTTTATGTTCTGTATTACAATGACAGCTTGGAGCAGTACTTTTTCGACGACATTGCATGATTACTTTGGAAGTGACCAGTCAAGACAAGAGTTACCACTGGCTGCTTCAATGGATCTCACGCTATGGCACTCGCACACAGCATCTCAGTGTGCAGACAGCTTTCAGTCAAACTGACACTGGAAAGGTATGGTAATGCATTTTTTTCAAAGAAATCCCCAAGTGATTTAATTCCTATATCCATGTAGTTAGTTTTCTTTGAATAAATCAAGGGACATTATTTTGTGAAACATAAAGCTTAATATGCCGATAGTTTTCTTTCCCACTCAGAGTCTTCTTATTTTTTAAAAAAACAATGCAGCTTTTGATTCTTTGATACATGAAGTGATAAGGACAATTACTTGTACCTTATAACCACTTTAGATTTAGATGCTATAATTAAACTAATATGAATAATCCCTAATTCACTGTGATGTTCCCTCACCAGGTGAATGCACAGTTTGATTTTGTACCAAGCCCAGGTGCACACTTTTTTCGGTATCGTGGTTACTGGATCAGGGTGGAACGCAACCGAGAAAAACAGATGGTAAATTTTCAAGCAGGCCTTCCTTTTGAAACTGTTACAATGACAACTTTAGGTACAAACCGTAACATTTTCTTTGAAATATTGGAGGAGTCCAGAAAATTAGCTTTGCAAAGTCAAGAAGGAAAAACAGTAATGTACACGGCCATGGGAGCAGAGTGGCGCCCATTTGGATACCCTCGACGAAAGCGACCACTGAGTTCAGTAATCCTTGACAGAGGGCTGTCAGAAAAAATTTTAGATGATGTTCGTGAGTTCATCAACAGCCCAAGTGGTACATGGATCGAGGCATTCCTTATCGCAGGGGTTACTTATTGTATGGACCGCCAGGCTGCGGGAAAAGTAGCTACATCATGGCGCTTGCAGGTATGATTATTTGATCAGTTGAGAAACCATGATACCTGAAAAGTTGAATTCTCTCCTTTCGGCAGGTGTTTTTTTTTTTTTAATGCCTTCAGGGCTCTTATCCATGGTGTTCTTACAGGAACTTTAGACTACAACATATGTGTGATGAATCTAAGCGAAAAAGGACTGTCCGATGACCGCCTCAACCATCTGTTAACTGTAGCTCCAGAACAAAGCATCATCCTGCTGGAAGATATTGATGCTGCTTTCATCAGCCGTGACTTAAGCAAAGAAAGTAAGCCATGCTTTTGTACTAATGAGCAATGGGTTAAAAATCTGTTTCTATGTTTTTGAGTACCTGTTTGATTAATGTGCAGAGCATGCTTTCGGCTTGCATGTGGTGTACCTAATTTTTCGTACTTTTCGCTGGTTCATTAACCTTTCATCACATTGCAGAGATGTTACAAAGTTTGCATATTAATTATAGTCATCATCTGGAGCTGTTATGCATTAAAGTACACATTTTCTTTTGTTGCTGTGCTTCAAATCTTTAATCTGCGGTAAATTGTGATAGGTCTTGCATTGTTTTCTGTATGAATAATGTTTTTTATATTACGTCTTAAAGGGTTGTGGCCTTGATAGGACATTTCAAATAAGGCAAGAAATAAGACGTTAATAGAAATGAATGCATCTGAAAGAAGTTCCAGTGGGAACCCTTGAAGCAAAAAAATGGTGTTATCTGTATAAAAAAAAAACAACATAAAACACCCGTATAGATTCTGCCTCTATGTGACTGGTGACATGTTCTACCCTGGCTTGCCCGCTGATCTATCATGGTATGCCAGTGAACCTAGCCAGCTCAGATAGTCTTTTTACAGGATTTGTGCAGTTTGCACCTTTCAGAAACTTGCAACATCCAGTGGATGGACTATAACTACTGCTTTTTCTTTTTTATTCGGGGGATTTTAAGGATCCATGCATCTCACACCCAAAAAGGGAATGCCAACTGTCTGGAAGGATTTGGGATAATAGTACTGTTGGCCCTCAGGTACCTTTAATGTGCCTTTCATGTCAACAGCCTGCAGCATTCATCTTTGGGGCCTCATTAAGGTTGTGTTGTACCTTGCTGTATGCATGCATGAGTTGGTGTGTAGCTGACACGTTTGTAAGTGCACCATGACGACATAATGATTTCAGATCCCGCTATGTATCAAGGCATGGGACGTCTAACCTTCAGTGGACTGCTGAATGCTCTGGATGGTGTGGCATCAGCTGAAGCCCGCATTATATTCATGACAACAAACTATTTAGAAAGGTAATTTCCTAAGATGCTGTTGTGTTTCTAGTACAAATTATTTTTCTTTCAGAAAGCTTGCTTTAAAAACCTTTCTGAAGGTTTGCTCCATTACACATGACCATTGTTGCTTATTTATATGCTATAAAAATAAGATGTCAACTCGTTCTGAGGACTTTCTTTGTTTCTTTGCAGACTGGACCCAGCTTTGATCAGACCAGGAAGAGTAGACATGAAAGAACTCGTCAATTATGCATCTGCATTCCAGATGGCACAAATGTTCCTGCGGTTCTACCCTGACCAACCAGAATCTCGAGCAGAAGAGTTTGCTAGGATTGTTGTTGCATCAGGAAATCATTCCATTAGTGCTGCCCAGATCCAGGGATTTTTTATGATGCATAAAAATGATCCAGATACTGTCTTAAAGAAAGCTCATCGGTTCTCAGCAGTGTGACAAGGGTTTGTGGGGAATGAGCTCCATATTTTATAGGTCAAATCAGTACGTTATAGAAAACGGTGCCTAGTATAGCTGCCTGATTCCTATGTGACAGCCCCAGTTATCAAATCCATGCTGCAATAGAAACCTCAGTTTCGGAACGTATTTGAGTGAACAAAAGAGACCAGACTGGAGTATAATGTTGATTGTACATGCTTGGTGGGCCTTCACCAACAGATCTGAGGATCAAACTGTGAATCAAAAACCCCTCTCTCCCCAAGATCAGGACATTGTGTTACACAGCTTTTAAAAAGTAGAAGCCAGAATGTATGCATCGTTGACAAGACTATAAGGAGACTGCACTTCAATAAAGTTTTTTTTTTGAGAAATAATTTTGTAACTTTCTGCTGACTACTGTAGCCCTCATTGTGAAAACAAAGCACGAGGATACATGGATGATGCATTTTATGCAGATACAAATGTAATATAGTTTCTGATGTGAGTGTATCGGAGAGTGGTGTCCCTTATATAATGGGACTGCAGGTCCCAGTTCTGATGGGGTGCCTGGTAGGGTAGTGGTTAAAACACTCATTTGTCACCACCACAGTGAGCTGCTCAGGGTTCAGATCTCATCTTGGGACACTCTCTGTATGTGACACCTGTACGAAGGACTAGGGGTTGGGGGTTTTCTCCGAATCCTCCCACTAATTTACCTACTAATTTCAAGTTTTCTTCAGCAAGTCTTTAACAAGCGCCATGACAGTTGTCTTCACTGCAACAGATTTACATCAAGCCAGTCAAGTTTTAATATTTTAGTGTGTTGTCTCTCAGCTTGGTGATCATGTGGATATCAACAGTCTCCTGATGATTTTTAATCAGATTGATTCCACTTTTGACAAATGACTGCATGATCTGTGACCCATCAACATTGTGGTATAAGAACAGGATGTCATCTTCAGAACAATAACACTGGTATTCTAATAACTTACTAGGATGTCATTCTTTGTAAAACACCACGAGCTTGTGCATATGTCCGGGATATGGCGATATACAAGATAACATTAACTCTGATGCATTTCTGGTTCATTTGCAAATGACAGCAGCTCACCAGGATTATGCCACGTGTTTCTATATTTTCATCAATGTAAAATACTATATGCAAGATTAAAACAAACTTAGTTGATTTAAATAAGTATGATGAATCATTAAAAAAAAATGTAGATAATAGAAAGTGTAAAATAATAATCATGAATAATAAAAATATGAATAAATATTGACTGCCATCACAAAATTATAACTAAGTAAAAAAAAAAACAAACCAACCAACTCCAATATTTTGTTACTCACAACTGTGAAAGTTAGTTAATTACTCTTCTTCCATGTGTATGTTAAAGGTGGTAAACATCCCATTTCCAACCAGTATAACATGCTATACTGAGGCCATACAACCCTCAGAGCTGATACACTCATAAGCTGGAAAACTAACCTTCAACATATCTGTCCATTTTAATGCCACACCATGCAATATGATTCACCTAAAAGTTTAAGGATACAACATAATTTTAGATATGCTGTTTCTCACGTTCATGAAACCACATACAGTCTTACATGTAGACCCCTTTTTCTTTTCTTTTACATAAAAACCAAATAACTTTTATGGTCCAAAATTTCTTAGTCATGATGCTGGAGCTGGGCATTTTCCAGATGTAAAATATCTCTTTCTGATTTAAAGAATGATACATATTAAATGTTAATTATGAGTATACTTGCTCAGAAAATACTGATAAATCTAATAAAATAACTTTTCTACACACAAAATAACATGAATTAAACAAGTTTAAAAAAAAACTTTATTTTACAATGAGACATGAAAGTGTATGGTATCAAGCAAAAAACTAGTGGGAAAAAAAAAAGACTTATTTTACAATGCTTAAAAGCAAAGTTTGTCACTTTTCATACTTAGAATTCACCCCTTTCTCCATCACCATCCTCCTCTGCCAATGCATCTTATAGACTTCTTGAAACTGAAAGCTGCTAATCTGTAAAGTCTTATACAGCTCTATTGCTCTACAGCTTTCATACATGAACCTGTTATTTTCCACATTTTTAAAAATCCTTGCAACAGCTCCACCATCGTGCAGTTGACAGATAAAAAGAGAAAGTTAACAAATCTAGATTAATGGTAGACTCTTCTTACAACTAAAGCTCATGATTTTTTTATCACTAAAACAAATCCACAGAATATGCACGTACAAAACATCATTCATGCATAAAGGTATGTAACTTTATTCGTTCAGTCACAGTGACATACCCTTTTAATCACTGTTGAAAGCTGGAAAGTATTTAGTTTAAACAATGACTATACAGGCTTTGGCAGTTATAAAAAATATATACATATCTGTTTACACATTAGCTGTGCATGGCATTTTATTTGACAGCAGTTATATTTGGTATAGCAGTTTATTTACTGCCTGCTAGCCAAAGCCAAAGAAAACATAAAAACTGCCTGGGATCCATCTCAAGTCACGATAAACTGATCTCTTCCAAAAATCCAAGACACTTTAGCAGATTCCAGCAAATCCAGATTGCTGCCAACATGATAGATGTCATCCAGTAAGAACTCATCAGCCATCATTTGTCATCAAGGAAGGTGAAGTCTGCACTCCTGAGTCCAAAGAGTTGACATTTCCGAGTCTCTTTCGCTTCAATGTCACTCTCTTTGTAATGCTGCTGCTGGAAGCTAAAAAAACCAAACAAACCCAAAAGACCAATTAGGAAACTACTGGTGAAAGGCAGCAGTAGCAGCATAAAGCATCATAAAAAACATACCATGTTGGTTTCTACTGCCAATTATTTCCCAATTCCTACCCACCTTTCACCTTTGCTCCACCAAGTGTTTGTGTGGAACCATTCTGAGTCTTTGAAGGTGTTTTTCTGGCTCTCGGGGTAGTGACAGAAGCGGCAGGTGAGGAGAAAGTCTTTCTTAATATAGTTATTTTTAATTTTGCACCTGAAGGCCCAGAGCCTTCACTGGAAGCATTGTGCAATTTTGCAGAGGCTCTTTTGCCATTGGCCACCGGTGCTCTGCCTTTCCTGGATGACAATTTAGGAGTGGTGACATCAGCCTTAGAGTTTGTTTTGGCAACTTTTGCTTGTAATGGTTCATAAGAATCACTCTTCCTTTTGGTTCCCTTTGGAAGAAAAAAGATGCACGAAGGTATTAAAAGTGCATGTTTCAGTGCGCATCCAGCATTGTTTAGAAAGGTCAGTTACATGCTACTATGTTTAGCAGAAAAGATTGAAATTAAGAGCCCAGACCTTTTGAGGTGAAACAGTTTCCCCTGTGGGTAGAGCCAAGGACCATTCATTACCAGCACCTGGTTTGAGAAGCTGCCGTAACTGGCCGTAGTCTGGTTTCTCATCATAGGCAAGCTTACTGACTACTGCAAGGTACTTTCTCAGCCCCTCTGATTCAACAAAACCAATGTATTATAATTTACTTCTCATCCTTTTTTATTATTTGGTACATTTTGAGAGGTTAATCTACCATTAACTTTTAACAAATCTTTTCTTTGATCTGTATAAAAGTGGAAAGAAGAGAAAAGAAAATACAGGACAACGCAAATCATATGTACAAACTATTTGTATCTATAATAACTACGCTTGATGTCCAGTATATATACCTGGCTTATTTTGTGACCCAAAACAAGTTTGCATCAAATCTTGGAGATCATTCATATATCTGTAAAACAAGATTTTCATATAGATGTTACTTCTCCCTCTCATGCACATCTCTAAATTCATTACAGACACAAGGATGATATAAAACTAAACACTTTTAAATGCATAAAATTACCATACTTCTAAAAAATATTAAAAATAGAATGAGAAGGACAAAACAATGTACAAAATAAGCAGAAATCAAATGTACTGTTCCTACCTCAGTCCATGCGGCATATTAATAATAATAAAAAAAATTTCTAGGCCCCTTAATTTTGTTTTTGTTGCTGTCTGTCATCATTCTCCACCCTACAACCACCTGAGCCAAGGAAAAATGGTCCCACTGCCTTTCAGGCATTTCTAAGAAAGATAAGGGTGGGAGGGTTTCACAATGGCACCCAGACAGATGCGGATCTCATGATGATGAATAGGATCAAGAACATTAAGATATGACTCTCAAGCAGAGCCATTTTTTGGACTGGACCAGGGCACAGTACAGATAAAGTAGGACTGTGTGATCTGCTCACTCACCCCCAGTTGACATGGCCAGCTACTTAAAAAATGTCCAAGACTTTCTGACATGAGAGGCATGGAGATTTAATAAGGGGAGGAAAGAGCTTACGGTCAAAAATGACCCCAAGAAATTTTACTTCCTGAACTATTTGAGTACCATGTCATTTACAAAATAGGTGGGTCTGGAAACATGCCTCTCAGTTTACAAAAGTGAATGCATACTGACTTCATTGGGGAGAATTCGCAGGACCTGCTCACTATCGCCCAAGACAGTGATCAGTACCAATCAAGGGACTAATGACCAAGTCCTTCCTGAAGGTATACTTTATTTGTAAATCCAAAAGCACTAAATCATGACTAACATAATTTATAAAAATCTTTTACAAACAAGGTAATATAAATCATGTCATCCTTGGACAGTGTAGTACTTCAAGCAGTAGACTAAAACCAGTTACACATCCCCTGAAAATAAATGAACAGTATTTACAGTGATGGATAAAAGCTGTAATACATTTATAAGGTCCCAGGCTCTAATGTGAAATGCTCGAGCTTTGAACTGCTGGATATCAGTTTTGACATAGAAAAGGTGTTAATCGGAAATTTCAATACTTCATTGTTGCTTCCTTTATGACTTCAGTGAGATATTTGAACTTTGTATGTTTCAGCTCACATAATTATTGAGTTCTGTTCTATTTCACACATGTAACCCTTGTGTAAAATAATAGTCTGTCACACAAGTCCAGAGTGCAGCTTGAGAATGTAGCCCATATATAGCCAAAGGGGGAATGAGATTAAAAAAGAAAAGAATTCATACAAATGAAGATCACCTAAAAAAAAAAAATTATACATCAACAAACATGGCAAATAACATGTTAAAGAATTTTAATATGGAGCTGAGACAAATATCTAACATGGATCTATAAAAGTTTTCAAAACTTTACTTTATCTTGAGCTCTTTAATCTTTTCTTTGTCATTTATAAACTTTTCCCAGGGTAGATGGCCAGACAGCCACTCCAGCATGCAATAGCCAAGAATCTCAAGATCACCCCGCCGGGATGGACCTGCACACATAAGACATGTACTGACACCTAAGATGGTCTAATAATTTTAATGCTCAATTTTCAGAACAAATTTTCACTCTTCTTTCCTAAGCTTCTATCCAATCCACCATTTTGGTCACTTGCTAGATATAAGAAATCTGATGTGCACAGAGAATCCCTATTAGAAAGGTTAATTACATGCCAAACATGAAATTTTCCTAAAAAAAAAAAAATTCCATCACTCACTAAAAATGTCAAGAAACCATTATTTCAAAACGGAAAACTGCTTGTATGGCATCTTAAAAAATGTCTCAAAGTGACAGAACTCCTTAAAACATTTTGAGAATGAAAATCTAGAAACATACAGACTCCTTTGTGTGCATCTCTGCTGGCATATTCTGCTGTTCCATCATGTGCACGCTTGGGATCCTCTTTGTAAGGTTTATGAGTGCTGTCAACCATGTACCTGTAGGCCAGGCCATAGTCAACTAGATATACCTGTCAGATAACAAAAACTTTAGTGAATATGCATATTGTAACCTGGTTGTTAATGTGCTCCACATGATAGGTTTTCACCCAGGATAGCATAAATGGAAAGCTCCGTTTCCACTCAGCAGTTAAGGCTGCCTGATTTGGCAGGATGAAAAGATGAGTGGAAAGATGGACAGGTGGAGAAGATTGGACTCCACTTTACCCTTCCATGTTCTGGACATGGTAAATGACTTCCAGTTCATAGCCACTTCAGTCAACAAGCTATGGAACACTTTCCTTTCCACCTATCCCTTTTGAAAAATAAAACATCAGTGAACACACAAGATGCACTGATCTCTAAGTAAAGGTCAGTTTACACAGCAAGTTTGTGGTCTATGCACAAACACGCAACAGCCTCACACATAAACACAGTAAGACAAAAATAACACACTTTTCCATCAATTAAGCTGCAACAAAATGCATATTAGTACTGCCAGTTAAGACAAAATTAACACTCTTCCATTAAGGCACATCAAAATGCACATTGGTACTGATAATTATTAGTCAAGGATAATCTAACAATTCTACTGAAATAATGAAAAGCAATCCAACCTGATTGTAATCAATGTTCCCATTTTTGTAACCAAGCAGGATGTTGGAGGCTTTAATGTCTGCATGAGCATAGCCCTTGTCATGGATGTACTCCAGTGCATCAAGCTGAAAGGTCATCCAGCAGTTACCTATTAACGTTTGATTCATGCATGGATGTGTTCTCTTTCTTGGAAACATTTTTAGTGTTCTTTAAATGTCTTTCCCAAATTTGTAAGAACATGAATAAGACAACTTAATTAAATAATGGAAACCATAAATATGAATTTACACAAATAAAGTGAATGTTTATTTTCATAACTCTTCAGATGAGATCTACTGAACATGAACTGACAGCCATGTGCAAGACAATTTACTTTCACCAATAACAGTTAAGGTGCAGATACCATTCTGAGACCAATGCTATATGTTGTTTTCTCCAAGAATGATCTTCCAGCATTGACAAACACTTTCTGCAAGTCTGTGCTGAATCTAGGCATTACTAGATATCGATAATGTTTGCCTCCTTTGGTGTGCTGACCAGCTCCCAAAAGTGGAGGGATTCCAAGGTATCTCAGTTTTCTCAACTGTGTCCACTCTGCAACTAAAAAAAAAAATACAAACCGAACATTAGATAGACAGAAGATTAACATAATGGAAGTGACTGTATTATAATCACTACTGTGGTGGTGTACAACACACAGACACTCACTAGATCTTCACACATGACAGAATAATTGCCTAAAGCAGGGGATGGGTACCCTTTTCTGCCAAGGGTCATTTGGATATTTATAACACTATTCGCAAGCAATACAAAATTAACAACTTATAATTCAGCTTGCTATATTTGGCCAAGCTGTAGCATTGCCAGTGTGTTAAGACTTTCACATGTACACTCCCAACATGCATGGTGCTGACTGTCGTCAGAGTCACCAAAACACAGGCAGAAGAACTGCATACAGCCAAGAACACATGTCTGTCCCATAATGGAAATTCATTGCATGTCCCTTAAAATTTGTCATTATTATGATTCATTTAATATATATTTATGTTGCTACAAAAAAACTCATAGATTTATTAAATTCTGAGTCCCACCTTCAGGTACCTTGGCAAGGCCAAACCAAATAATTTTGTGGACCTTATACAACCCACAGGCAGACGTTCCCAACCCTGGCCTAAAGGCTGCCCCAATACGTGCATTATTACTAGGTCTAAAACAATAACCACCATGAATGTATTATACAAAGGTTTATGTATTATACATTGAGTTTACAGCCACCTACAAAGCACATGAACACCTTGGTTGTGGTAGAGCAACTAAGGCTATATCACAGCAAAGAAGCCAAAAAAGATGACACATGCAGAGAATAAACAGCGTGTCCGAGACGATTCTGAACCCAGAACAGCCAATCCTCATCGTTCTCTCAATCCTACTTGAATTCCCATGTTGCCACATAAACCTTGGCACATAAACCTCAGTTGTCATGTATTTCTCAAAATGAAAATGCTTGTCAAAATCTAAACTAAATAAAAAAAAATGAAAGCCAAATCTAAACACAAAAAAGGAGCTTACTGAATTCTGGTTTGGCAGCTCTCTGGTAAAAATGGAATTCACAGAAGAGAGGTCCATTATCTAAAGGTTCCTGGAAATGTTTTAAAAAATGACTAGGATATTAATAAAAAAAAATCCACCAATAAAGAAAAAAGAAGACTCAAGAAAATGAACACATATAACAACAATATCCAAGTTTTGTGAGGATGTGCAGTTTTGATCTTGCAACTTACCTTATTAAACAGTCAAAGAATAAAGGTTAAAGAATACAAAGTCCACTAAGAATCCACAGAACATGAACTATGGTAAAAGTTCTTAAAAACCAGAGACTTTATAATGGTGAGAAATATGGATGATATAGTGACTTACAATTTTGATGACATAGGGAGGATCAGAAGAGGGTTCTGAGTCTGTTACATCAGAAGCTGCAATCCAGAAAAAAGCAACTCCAGTATTTTATTAATCAAACACAATAGGATGACCTTTTGGATTAGACAGGAACTGAGTAATTATTTGAAATTTGTTTAATTACACTCAATCCTCAGAAATAAATAAGAAAAATGATACCATAACTAAGCTATCATTAACATGATCTTTGTCAAGTAAAATATTTTCAACAATTGAGACTGACATCCCTTACCTAGCTGGCTGGAAGGGGCTGTGTTCTGTAAAGCATCTTGAGCTTGCCAGACAGGCAGGGATAGGGCTCTATATCTGTCAACCTTTACTTCACTTTCATAAAAACGAGAACCCACGCTTCTCGGACTTGATGTGTGGGTTTTTATCTTGTTTTTATCTTTTGATCTGCCTCTCTCTGTTTGCAGACTGTGTCAGTGTCACTTGCATCTTGTATCTGTCTTACTTTGTGCATTAGCCTTTCTCTTGTTAACCACATTCACACTTCTGCTAACTAAAAATATGCTACATAAATACACTTTATTAAATCACCTTTATAAATGAGCCCAAATCCACCCTGACCAATAACATCACCAAGCTGCCATTTCTTCTTCTGCGGCTGAGTCTGACTCAGGATCTCACCACTTTTAAACTGCTCAGGGAGCTTGTAGGCAGCGGGTGCTTGGCTCTTCTTTTGTCCTGCACATTTTTTAAATACCCAGCATTTGAAAATTACAAAAATATTAAATGAGAACGAGAAACATTGCTCCCAAGTTTTGATAACTATTTAGTAAGATCAACTTCTAATAAGATCTGCATCTCGCTTCATACGAACAAGTTTGGACTCTCAATAGATATTTTAGCATTTATACCAAATTTTGTACATACTTGAAATATCTACAATAAAAAAATGCATACCTGCACCTTTTGCACCTGAACGTGGCATCTTAGTGTTCTGGAACAAAAATGGTAATCTTACTGGTTTTTAATTTGTCTTTGTAACAACCAAACACACATGCATATGTGTGATAAATACATCTGCAATACAAAATATATAATAAATAAAATCAAGATAATTTGAAAAGAAAACTATGATTTATGAATGACAGGCAGTATAAAACAAATGGCTAGAAATTTAGCCTTTGTGTCAAGTTGTCTTCAGATAAAAGGAATGCAATGAGAAAATATAAATCTCATCAAGTATTACACTTCAAAAAAATTTTGCTATAGTAGCATTTCCCTTTCTTGACTCATTTATACAATTTTAATGAAATTTTTAGCTCACATATTGTGAACCTGCTTTTTTTTTCAGTGTTGAGATTCCAAACGTTTCCAGAGCAGTTACTACTGTTACTACCTAGAGCTATGCATTATGTTTATCCATGTTAAATACCTAAAAACACCTGTGGCAGTAATGATTAGTACACGTTTTCATGGCTTATATATCTTGACATTTCGTGGATCAAGCCTATGTCTCACAACAAGTAAAAACAAGACTACAAACTTGTCTCCAAATATCCATTGTTATGACAGTCTTTTCATACAACTAAATTTTTTATAAATACTTGGCCTTCTGTTTATGCGACTATGGTTAAGAATTACATAGTTACAAAATGAAAAATTTCTATAGATTAGATAGCGATAAAAAAAATTAAAATGCACGGTCGCATTAATCATTGCATTTAAAACTGTTGTTTCCTACCCACCTGAGCTGCAAATTATAACTTGTTTTAGTAAACACAGTTGTTAAGTCTTTCCAGTTTATAGATCGTCTGGATTCATCCAGTTTGCGTCGACACTACAACAGCTTCACTAATAAGCTCTAACATCAAGTTTCATTTTCCCACTTGACCAATTTTTATTTCAAATTAAATCAGTTACGGCAATGAATCTAGTTACCGGTTACTCTATATGCCCACATTTAAATTCGATTTAAATATCATACAATAACTAACTTTTCTCACAAAAGGACACAATGAAATTTTTCATAGATGTGCAGCACGTCTTTTTGATGCCCAAACTCGAAATATCCGCCAAAGCAGACATAAAGAGAACCGACATTTTCTTGGTTTGCGGCAATATTGCAACCAATCATTTTTGAGGTTAGAAAATCATTCACGGAAGTTGTGTGACGCAGGCAGAGAATGGCGGCTAGTTGGCAGGGGGAGTCCTCATGAAAGAATAGGAAACATTTTATGAACAGTGTAAAGCTGGGTTTGTTTGAAAATGTTGAAGACAGCAAAAACATGATAATGTCGGAAATTGTGGGTCAGCTGTCAATGTCAAATAAGACAAGCGCCTGTTCCTCGGCTGAAAACGGGCTTTTAGAAGGACAGGAAGTAAACAAAGTGAAAGATGCAGCTGACAGCGGGGGAGGGTCGTTAACCATCGGAGCAGACAGCAGCAGCTTCAGTGACGAATATCTTAGCGAGAAACAGAAAAGTTCTCCGTTGAAGATGAAGAGTCGAAATAAAATAACATTTCCTACCGGTGATTTGGTATCTACGTACCACGACCCGCCTGATCCGTGGAAAAATGGTAACCTGCAATTGTATTCTCTAATTTTAGTGCGAGATTTAGAGGACTCCACATTATTTCACAAACCATCTTTAAAAAAAAACTTCTTTGGTCTTCATCCTAATCATTTTACTTACTACACACCATACAAACACAATTTTTCGTGTGAACTTCAGAATTTTACAGTTAAATGTACCTTGGTATATTTTTATAAGTGAGGCCAGATTTCCAAAACTGTGCACTTGCACACATTTTGTTGCAATGTAATTAATAATGAAAATAAGATAAAAACGTTTCAGTTTTCAAAATATCCGCATAATTATGAATTCTATATTTTATTAATTCATGACTCATTAATTAATATTTTCATTTATGCAATGTACAAAGCATTACATTTGTATGCAAACATAGAACACCATTAATTGATACACAGTGTTGGGTATATATGTAAAGGCATTGAAAGTATTATCTGCTAAATAGTTTTAGTAAACAGAATGAGTAAAATGGTATATATATATATATGAAATTTTATCCAAAAGTCACACACATTTCCTGTTTGTATTCTAATACCCTTTTAAATCAGCTTTTAAATTTACATTTTATTAACAGTATCTGTTCAGGTTAAGATCTTATTTTAATATAATGTAGGTAACTAAACATGAAGGAAATTTAACCTGTCTTTTAAAGTTGACTCAGATGTGATAAAATATTTTTCTCTGTCTGAATGGTTAATAAAACCTTCGTTTTTCTTATTTTTAAATGTTGAGAGTATATGATTAGCAGAAGTTTGCAAAACATGCTAATAGGATTAATTTAAAAAAAATGTAATAATGTGTCCAGTGATATTCCATTATTTGTAATGCCAAAAGTGGGATTTGGGAATGGGTTTTTTGTGTTTTCGTTGTTTTAGTTTAATATATTTACAGATGAGATATGTAAAGAATGACAGTATGTATATATTTTAAATAAAATTCATTTGAAATTAATCTGTTTATTGTTTGCTTACAATTTTATGTAAAAATAATTTTTTTCTTACATTTTGATGTCTTGGATGACTATTGGGATGATGATGTAAATTGTGGAACCAATGCACTGCTTTACCTGTATAGCTATACAGGCAGACCTTATTTCCCAAGCATTAGTAAAGTATCTGTATTTATAAACTTCTGAAAAAAAAAAAAGTTAAATTCCACCGAAAAAGAAGCTAGAGACGCCTAAACTGGCCACAATGTCTGTACTTTAATGCTTATTACTTATTTGATGCATTCAGGCCTATCCCAGTCATTAAATCTGTGAAAGTATTTTTAGAAAGCTAGCTTTTAAACTTTAAATTGTATTCCAATTCACATTATTTAGATATTTCATGTATAATTTTCCTACATAGTACTTAAGTTAAGACCAATGTGCCACCTACTTTTTAGTGGGTGTTGGGTGGAGGGTAAGTAAGGGTAGATTTGATGTGAAATTTCCATATTAATTTAAAGAATTTTTAAATGAAAATGTGCATACTCTTTGCAGTTAGAAATTACACCACCCATGAAGTTATATCAGCATACAGAAAAAGTTGTGAAAAATATAATACCAAGCCAATGTATAAAATAATTCAGCAGATTGAGGTGAGTAGACAGTACTATTATACATTTAAGCTTTTAAAATGCCATTCTAGAGTCTTAATCTAGTGATTGAATGCATTAATCTGCATATATACCTTATTCATATATAATTATGAGATTATAAATGTTTGAATTGAAAAAACAGAGAGGGAGCACAACATATCTTGTTACACACCTGGTTAAATATCTTGGCTTCTAACAGCTTTGAGTGTTCTAGCATCAGGTATGTGGCTGTTTATATAAAAGTTTGGGATATGTTTGTCACACTTTGTTGCCCATGTTCATTAGATTGATTATACATTTAGCTTCTTACCATAATTTTTTTTTTTTTACATGTGACTTAGGTAACACTGTTGTTGACTATTGTTTGTAGTATGTAAATTAGACTGTTGCTAGATTTGGTCAAACAGAAACGATAGAAATTATATTTTTATTTTAATATTTATCATTTTCTTTATAAGATTTCAGTATTGTTCAGTATTATTATATTGTGCAGTGTATGGTGTAGTTTAACTTTACTACTGTATTCTCACTAGTATGCATGAGAGTAAAATGGAGAGAATGGAGTTTTATCACTGGCCTGTATACTAGCCAAAACATTTTCACATGCATCATAACACCAAAGTTGTACCTGTCCAGACCTTTTTAAAATTGTTATTCAGGGTTTAAAAAAAATGTTTCTTGTACAATACTTTGAAGTAGAGGGTAAAAGGATTGTTTTTCCTAAGAATCTTTATGTTGCCTGTGTCAAAATTCATGTCTTACTGAACAGCCTTGGAAAATTCTTGTTTATAATTTCAGCAATGCTTATATTTCACCTTATGCAAGAGACAAAAAGAACAAAAAATGTGATTACAAGGATTATATTTTCTGTAAAGAGTAAATACATTTGTTACTGATGACTATTAAGACTAAAATATATTTTTGACAATGAGAGCATTAGGACTATAAATCACTAAGGAACCAGAAGCTGATACTAGATCAACATTTACTAAGAATAGCTGGATCTTATTGTTTTATAAGAATAAATATATCGAGTATATTTTGAATTTTCAGAAAACGAGAATCAGAAGAAAAGCAAGAAATTGCATAAAAGTTTTGGTTTAGTAAAAGGAACAAGCATTAGTTTTAATGCATAAATGCTTATCATTGTTGGAAATGAAAGTTTCATTTTTAATAATGAGTGTTTTTTTATGTCTGGTTGCAAAGAATAAAAATTTCTGTTTTAGATATCTATCTTTTTACATTATCACCAAACTCTGTATTCTAGGCATTCTCCTGCAGTGGAAAAAGGGAGGAAAAACTAGTAGTTAAAGGTAAGTGTTTGTTTCTTTTTTGATGCATCATATGCATTTGCATAATAACCATGTGTGATGTTCATTTTTACCTCGAAATTTGGCAGTGATTGCTAATTATGAGACAGTTAATCTTCAATAATTCTATTCTTTTATGTATAATGCAATGGTGTTAAACTGTTGATAGGAGACAAGATTGAACCCAGGCACTGCGAAGCACTGGAGGAGATCTTCCGCCGTGTCCAGTTCAAAACCCTTGAGTTTGAAGCAAGTCATCTGGATGATGAGGTGATTAACTGTGCATGTGGGTGTGTGAGAGAGGTTCATTGGCTCTGGTACTAGAATTCAGGAAAATATTAATATTACTTGTTGCTAATGGTAGATTAGTCTCTCAAAATCAAGAATGAAATGGCAGAAACAGTTTTTAGCCTGATTTTTTTTTTTTGATGAAGGGACAAAGTTGCTATTATTTTCTTTTGTTGTTGTAGTGTGCAGTGGCATTATTTGATATGATCGAGTACTACGACTCCACTTGTCATCTAAATATATCCTTCAATAAGAATATTGGACTCCGAGGATGGCAAGCATGTTCTCGACTTATCAGAAGGGCAAGTACCCAGCATGTTTATCATTTTTAATGTGGTTGGTTGTGATGTGATCATTTAACAGTAGCATGAATACAGTCTTAGCTTTGTCACAGCAGAAGTCACTGTTTACTGATTATTATTATTTGATCACCAGGCAGTATATATTAAAAAAAAAAACAGTGTGTACCTGCCTAATTCCTGAAACTGGTGTAAGTGTACCTGCTAACTCTTTACAATTCAGGGCTCATTGCATAGCACAGTTAGGTGGGTTTTTTTTTTATTAAACTTCACATCTTCAAGTAAACTTTAAACAAAATAAAAGAAGAAGAAAAAGCTAAGATGTGTGTGGTTTTTTGTTTTTTTTTTTACAGCTCACTTCAGCAGCAGTCATTCCTAAAGATTTCTTTAGCTAATGAAAATCATGTAATATTTTATATAAATTTTAAAAAGGATGCCTACATTGGAACTAGCTAGAAAGAAATGACATGACAGAAAGGTCTGTCCACAACACCTCATTCTGACAGCAGCTGCATGTTTTGCAGACGCCAAGCCTGACAGCCCTGGATGTAAGGAGTTGTGACCTCAATGACCGATCTATTCCCGTGTTTGGCCGTGCTTTAAAGCTAGGAAGCCATCTAACAATCTTACACATGGAGAACATGTACCTTTCTGGACGTGCTCTGATCATTCTAGGTGAGCAGTACATGTCACACTGTACAGACATAGATTGGTTGTTATGGTGCTTGTGTTGTGTTAATAGATGCAAGTGTTTTCATTGTTTGACTGGATGGTACTACAGTTGGATCACTTTAAGCATTTGTGTACATATATATATTTAATGTAGCTTTTTGTGCGTTCGTGGAATGTCCTTGGATATTTGTTAATAATGTCCGATTGCTTCTTGCTAGGATGTTCATACATGAATGTTATCCATTTTTATTTGGTTTCTATCAATCTTAAAAAAAGAACTTAACACTGTGCTTTTTTCACTCCTTTACACACACACACCCTCCATGGTTTGCAGTGGCTGCCCTCAAGATGAACGAGACATTGCAAGAACTTTTCCTGGCTGATAATCGACTGATGCCCAGTGATGGCATTCAGCTTGGAAACCTCCTAAAGTACAACCATTCACTTACTCTATTGGACCTCCGCAACAATCATTTACAGGTTGTTTTGCAATTGCTACACTACATTTTCATATACTTCCCTTACTTCTGCTATGCTATCAGTTTCATTGACAGTTTATGCCTTCAAACAAAAAGTTTGTAGAGTAACCCTGGAGTAATTATTTAGATGAGTTAAAAATAGGAATGACTGATTTACAAATAATCTTACTTTAAACCAAGGGAGTGCTGTAATTTTATACTTTATGTTCACATTTTCATCATTCATGTATGCATCATGGACTTAGCTTTTGTAAGATACTAACAATTTTGAACTAAATACTGAATGCAAAAGCATCATATCTTTTGTTTATTATACCATATCCACTGTTTCACTTGTGAATGCATGCATGCCTTGTTCTGCAGGATGTAGGGGTGGGACATGTATGTGAAGGATTATATGAACAAAACCTTGACCATGGTTTAAAGACCCTTGTACTGTGGAACAACCAAATCACGTATCAATCTATGGCTGCCATTGGCCGAGCGCTGGTAAGTTTTTGTTTTTTTTAATAAAGTCCTTATGCTATGGAACTATGTTAATAATAAGCTCATAGTTTGTTTTATTTGTTTGTTTTTTTTCTTTGTTTTTTAAAGGTTTAAACTAGGGCCAGTTGGAAGTAGAGCTTGTTTTGCATAAGTCGTGCATCCATTAAGATTAATGTGTGATTTAAAAATGATAATTAGCCCAGAATGCCAGTAAAAATCTTCTTAGATTTAATCTTTGCACAGGAGTGGCAAGGCTATAGTAACTGAATTAAATTACAGTTTCACATTTTTAATAACTGTGCTATAAGAGAGCTCACATAATATGTACTGACCAGCTTTCTTGTGAGCACAATAATATGAAAAATGATTCTGTTACTTCAGAGTTGCATCATGCTCTCTGATTCATTCTGTTACTTCAGAGTTTCATCATGCTCTCTTCATGCCTCTTCTTTCTGTGTAGGGTTCTACTAAGTGTCTAGAGACGCTCAATCTTGGCCACAACAATGTGACCAATGAGGGCATACATATTCTCAAGGAAGGCCTGCTAAAAAGCAAGTCTTTGCTACGTCTCGGTCTTCAGTCAACACGCCTGACATGTGAAGGTGCTATATCTTTACATCTAGCATTCTGGAAATTTCATTTTTTTTTGTTGTAACATATGCTTACATGCTTCAGCATTTCCTTCACATAAGACGCTGCAGGAAATTTAAATTAATGAAAAATTTTAAATTCATAATTAAATTTACTGTTCTCATTTGTAACAAAATTATTTTGCCATAGCTCTTTTGACAATTTTCTTGCCTATGAAGTTTTCATTTTATAAATGTCATTTTTTTATGTATTAAAATGAGAGGAAAGTACTTGTATAAAGATCAAGTATATAACAGCTTAACACATCCAAATTTTTGGGCTTTTTCTATATAGCTTTGCTATTTAAAATAAGACAATTTTGGAGTCTTATCTTTGGCTGTTTGTTTAGGAGCTGTTGCACTGGCTGAGTATGTTGCTGATAGTGCTCACCTCCTGCGCCTGGACCTCCGAGAAAATGACATTAAGACAGCTGGGCTAATGGCTCTATCATTATCTCTCAAGGTCAATGACAGCGTTACTCGCATAGACCTTGATAAAGAAACCAAGAAGGAACCAGTAAGTCACTGAAGGTTTCCTTCTTTCAGGTCATTTAAGTCTTGCAGTCACAAGCATATATTTGAAAGCCATCTCCCAATGGTGAATAATTCTTCATAATTATGTGCAGTACGCAATATTTCTAGTGATATCATCTTGTGTATTGTAAAAGTCTGATATAGTTTTTCCCATTCTGTCGAAACATACATAGACTTTATCTAGTAGGCTTGCACTTATGACGGAAGGGAAGTAAACATGTCCCATGCAAACATTTACATTTTATACTTGCACAAAAAGAAATAGCTATCTAAGAGTAAAGTAGAATAAAGGGAAGTAAACCCTAGGAACAGCATACAAACACGGTGCTGGATATAACTTGATGAAAGGGCTGGATTTTGCAGTTTAACAAAAACTAG